>NC_068939.1:170257729-170344599 GCF_016801865.2 Culex pipiens pallens
TCAGACCACACAGGAAAAATTTCCTGCCAAACCATAACGTATACTTTGGCTTCGACATTGGATACAGAGGTAATTTTCCATTAAAAAAAAAAAGGTAGACCAAAAACAAACAAATCTCGGCAAGTCCTTGGGTGTCGAATTTTGAAACAATACCCCCGCACCAAGGACAACTGGCCAACAAACACCCAGCAGCCCCTTTTAAGAAGTTTAGACATCACGTGGAGCGGTCCGGGACCTATACTGCACCCAGGGCACAGACCTTCCCTAATTGGGCTGTAAACTATATATGGTCCAACACGGACCTACAACAAGTTTGACTTTTGCACACACTTTCCTCCTCCCACTACTACTGCTGCTAGTTCTGAGGTTCTGGCTTGGTTTGGGTGAAATCGACCATAAAATTGTACCATCCTAATGCGTTTTTGGCAAAGGGAACGAACGAACTTTACTAGCACCCACATTACAAGTGTAATTAAGCATTTCCCGAGAAATGTGACCTCCGATGTCGATGGCTTTTTTTCGGCATGTTTTCGACGAGTTTCGGGGAGAGGTTATTTATGGTTTTATTGACCTTTGGTGTTTTTTTTTTCCTCTGTAAAGTTTCTAGAGAGTGTCCTCAGATCAGGAAGATACGTTCTAGGAAATTGAAAATGATGGTCGAATAGAGATTGATTTACAAAGATTTACATCACAAGGAAGTGAGTCGATAACTCGTATATTTCAACAACGAACCTTACCGAGCTGAATAAACACGAAGAGTGCTGAAAAAATCGAACATTTCAGCACAGTAATTTTGTGTGATGAAAAGTAAAATGGAGGTGATACCCGTGACAGAAACCATTTGTCACACAGTCGTCCCACACAAAAAAGAAACCAGCTCACCCCCAGTGGAAAAGCGGATTCCATTTTCCTCAACTCTCTCAACCAAAAAAAGAAAAACGAAACCTTCCAGTGTTGTTGATGGTCGTAATAGAGCGATAATAACCGAACCATTAGATAGTGAACTGGTGGTGGCCGAAAACCAATGGGCGAAAAGGACTCGCCGGGCATCAAAGTAGGCGAGTGAACCGAAACAGCTGCGTCATCAGGACTCAAGGTGGGAGATAAATGAGGTTAGGTCTGCTTTGCAAAGCGCTTGATGGAACTGTTTTTTCGTTGTTCGTCAAATGAAAAGAACCAGAAAAATGGATCAAGTGGTTATTATTTGCCAGAACACACACAGGCACACTTCTATCTTTTTGTCTGTGAGAGTGATGATAAATTCATTTCATTGCCGAAAGCCGTTACTTTTTTGTAAAAATGTCCTTTGTGTTCCGTGGAGAATGATTGGAGCGTGAGTGTTGCATTTTTTTAGAAAGGATTCCTTTATAAATCAAACAAATTTTTAATTGTTATGAATGCGTCTTGGGTGGGTTTTTCTAATTAAAAATGTTCATTTCCCTCATGTTGTGTGTTTGGGAGTACTTTTCCTGTGTGAGGTCTGCCCGGACACCCCGCAGTGTGACAGTTCTCGTAATTTTTTCTTCCTTACAATATTTAGCACTTTCTCGCGAACAACATCGCTCGAGACACCAAACTGGGAAGGGGGCTGAGACGCTGAGTTTTTAATTAAAATATCGTTAATTTAGTTCGTTCTTAGAGAAAACTCTTTGCTCGTAAGTATCCTTGTCGCGAGCGCAAAATGAACTGTGTAGCAAATAGTAATTAAATTTTAATAAAAATTATTACCCACATTTCCGAGCTGGCAGTGAAGAATTGGTCGCCGCGCGCAAAGCGCCCTCTGGTAAATTAATTTCCACTGCGCGCTACACGGTCTCATCTGTCATCGATGCCGCGGAGCGGCATGTGGTGCGTTCGTTTGAACGCCAGTTTCAAACGAACTCAACTCAACTCATTCGAGAAGTCCACCTAAGTTTAAATCTCACTTCAAAAACGCATCGTCCAAACATGGTACGAAACCAACCATCAAACGAATGCACCACGTGGCATTTTCCGTCCAATTGGTGCGCGTTGGTTCATCAGGCGCGAATGCGTAGCTACCGGTTGGAGTTCTTGTTGGTTTAATTTTATTGTGACTATTTATTAAAAATCTGCACCATTTGCAGGAAGAAGAAAAACCGTGGTTGCAGCATGCTGCGATCTGGCTGCCAGGCGAAACCTGGGAAGCCATCACCTTTTATCAATTAGACTTTTCATGTACTTTAGCGCTGCGCGCCTCCTACGATGGTGTTGCGATAGATTTGAAGCGTACTGGATCCGCCGATCTTCGGCAGCGGGCACAGACAATAGATGTTGCAGCATTGTTGTGACAAACCTCGGAAAGTTGTAAAAATAAAAATTTACACATTTACTAGAAATTTGTCTCAGCTTTTCTATTCCTTTACAAAAAAATTTTCAGTGTTTTTTTAATCACAAAAAAAAATCCGTGTACATTTACACTTCACACTAGCATAAATTGCATTTCATCATGATATTGCTGAAGATTAGTTAGGGATAGATTTTATCAAGCTAATTTACTTCTAGAAAGCGTTTTGAAATCAATTTGCTTTATTTAACAGAAGTGATTTGTTTTGTTCCAAATCAAATTCAAACTGATAAAAAATAGTATAAAAACAACGCCAATACCACAGTTGGGTACAGTTTGAACGGTTGTTTAAACAGAAATGAAACATTGATTCTTATTCTTATGAAATATTTTACAAAATAAAGCATTTTTAAAGCTCAAAAAACATTTTGAAACATCAATATTGTTTATCTCAGATAATATCAAATATTTCGAAAGGACTCCTTCAAACCGGATCTGAAATGTAAACTTTTTTAACAGCTCAGTGCTCTAGATCAAAAAATTAAGTGGCAAATTGATTTTCCAAAAAATGGTACAGTTTTAGAGCTTTGGTTTGTATCTGGATTGTATCTGAATTAAATCTGGATTGAATCAGGATTAAATCTGGTTGGAATCAGGAATGAATCTGGATTGAATCTGGATTGCATCAGGATCGAATCTGCATTGAATAAGGTTTGATTCTGGATTGAATCTTGATTGAATCTAGATTGAATCTTGATTGAATCTGAATTGAATCTTAATTGAATCTGGAGTGTCAAAAAAATGATTAATTTTACTCCAGAAAATTATGAATTTTCATCAGTTTTTGATGAATATTAATCAGGTTCACATTTTTACACATTTTTTATGTAATATTACTCAAAAAAAGAAGTAATATTCAACCTACCAAATTTTCAACATTCCAAATTTCAACCTTTTTTCTGTGAAAGATAAGTATCGGCGATAATCTTATCGACGATAACGGACGATCACTAAATCATAAATTTTCAATGCTTTCACTAAGAATATATGTTTGGATAATGTAGTAAGGTTTCAAAGTATATAGTATCAAGGTTTTTGCAATAATTTGCAATATGGGTATCATTTTATTAAAGGTTTTTGTAAAATACAAAAAATTTCACAAAATACCGTATTTTTTTGAAAATACTCAAATTTTCATAATTTGCAACGTGGGTATCAAACGAAGCGAAATGTTGTATGCATTATCACTTTCATTTTAAAAAAATTGTAAAATACTAACATTTTACAAACAATCCGTATTTTGTTCATAAATATAACAATTTGCAATATGCATATTATTTTATTGGAGGTTTTTGTAAAATACTAAACATTTCACAAAATCCCGCATTTTTTCGAAAATACTAAAATTTTCATAATTTGCAATGCCGGTATCAACGAAGCAAAAATTTGTAAACATTTTCGCTAGATTAAATATTTTTTTGTAAAATACTAAAATTTTCACAAAATACCGTAGGTTTTCAAAATGACTAAACATGGGCTTCAAAGCAGCGAAATTTTGAATGCATTTTCACTTCAGCAGAGTTTTCTTTTTTGTAATATACTCAAATTTTACAAACAATCCGCATTTTATTCAAAAATATCACAATTTCCATAATTAGCAATGTGGGTATCAAACGAAGCGAATTTTTGAATGCAGTTTCACTTTATTAGAGTTTTTTTTTGTAAAATACTAAAATTTTCATAAAAAAAACATTTTTCGGAAAATTTGCAAATTTTCATAATTCGCAATTTGGGTATAATTTTTTTTCATAGAATACCGTATTTTTTGCGTGTATGAGCAAAAATTATTATTTTGATCCAATTCTGAGGGAAGATTCAAATTCAACGGGCAAAGTTACATCTCTGGAGCAACATTTGAAAAAGGCGCATAAGCATTTTGACAACTTGAACTGTTTTGCAAAATCCCAGGCAATAGGTAACTATTTTACAAAACCTAAAGTTTGTTTAACACATCGAATTTTGTGAAAAAGTTGCTTGAAGCCTGAAAATTTACGAGCTGTCAAAATGCTTATACGCCTTTTTCAAGTGTTGCTCCAGATCTTGCATGGAATTACATAGGGTGGTTCAAATAACTTTGCTATTGAAATTTAGAAATTCTAAATGGAGATATCTCGAGTTTAAAGAAAAAGTCCTGTGAGATTTTTTTAGAGCACTGAAAGTGCACCGAACATCACCTTTCTCAAAAACCCAACCCCTTTGATTGTTACCTTAAAAAGTGATTTTTGTGATTTTGCTCTAATGCATTTGATAAAATAAGTCGTAAAAACGAGCTTATGCGCCTTTTTCAAGTGTTGCTCCAGATCTTGCATGGAATTACATAGGGTGGTTCAAATAACTTTGCTTTTGAAATTTAGAAATTCTAAATGGAGATATCTCGAGTTTAAAGAAAAAGTCCTGTGAGATTTTTTTAGAGCACTGAAAGTGCACCGAACATCACCTTTCTCAAAAACCCAACCCCTTTGATTGTCACCTTAAAAAGTGATTTTTAAGATTTTGCTCTAATGCATTTGATAAAATAAGTCGTAAAAAGCGAAAACAAAATGTTGGAAACAACGACACATTTGTTTTTTGGAGAGAAAAAAAATTCCTTAAAAGTAAGCGTTTTGAAACACTCTAATCTAATCAAATCAAAATAACACTAGGTGCTAATCGAGCCAAAACGTCTGTTGTCTGTGGTAAAAGTTAGGTTACAATTTTCCACCGCTGCTGCCTTGTCTAGGGGTGCCATACCGATTATGTTCACCCGTGCTCTGAGGTGAAGATTTTCACGACTTGATCATGTCCGCGTGATTGGACGTGGGCTGAACGAAACTGTGACAGAGCTGTCACTGGGCGACTGTCAGCGAATTGCAAATAAAGATGCAAAACTGGCACCGAAGCGATAACAAATTACGTTAAATTATCTGGCAATAAAACTTTTGAATGTGCACGCTTCTCGGAGATTGCACACATTCTGGCCAAATGCGGTAGAAGACTCCTCTTGCGGGCGCCATTGTTGGCAAAAATGTAATTCATGAGCGAATCACGGAGGTAAAAACATTTCCATAATATCCTCCGCGTTATAAAAATAAACGATAAAACTTGCGAGCGTGAGTCTGTGTTTGCTCGTGTGACTGGACAGACTGGAATGGAAACAGTTGTGCTGCCCTCTGAATGAGAGTGTATAAATCATTCGCGGGGATAAATCAACTTAATTGTAGCTGGTGGGTGTCAGTTGGAATCTCGGAGCTTGCATCTTTGGACTTTTTTTTTTGTTGTTGCTGGTAGTCGTTTGTTGTTCACACAGGAAGCACAACACAAAGAGGGAAGGGGGTGGGGTGTCGTGGTGCAGAGTTGAAAACATGTGGCCTAATATGATTCAGTATCGCGAGGTTTATTTACACAATTAAGGCATAATATTACAACGTTTTTCGCGGTTAAGCGACGTTACGCCGTCAACATGGCGGTTATATTGTCATTCTTAGTTGTAGTTTTTCAAAGATTAAGACAAAACTGCTAATTGGACCGTTACTGCATGGTCAATTGAAAGATTTATTTTACAGCAAAATGTGCAAATTGGCATAACCCATAGAGTACAACACAAAGTATCTTCCTTCAGAAAGCATTCAAAATAATGAACCGGAAACATATGGATTTGGTAAAATTAGCACACGTCCATTATGTCGTTAGCTCACACCTTTCAATTAGTCCGAAAAAAAAACTGACAAACCGGAAGAGTCCAACAAACCAATTTCGATTGTTTGAGGCTGAAACAGTCAAAAGTGCATAACAAATACGAAGGTAACAAGCGAGAAACCCAATAACTCGAAGGACTGCGAGTCCAATTTCGAAGAAGTGTCGAAAGAGGCGACCTCCTACGAGTGCTGTGCCCTTTTCAAAGGGTCGAAACAGATAAAAACAAGGAAACTGCGCGAGGACCAAAGACAATCGCCCAACATGGGGTGAACCCTCCCGAACCTCGGGGGTTAATTTGAGTCACTTTTATCGATCCTCGTGTCCTTCCAGCTACATACGGGTCCAAGTCAGCTTGTAACATAACATAACCTCACACATTGTGCGCAGGGTGCGCAGATGCGCACGGGTTCGAGACAAAGATGTGACACATTCCACACCACGTGTCTTGTGTCTCCGGGTTAATTTGGCGGCTGCCAAGAAATTGTTCCGTCATCTTTTCGGCGTTATTGATGGTGTTGCCGAATGTATATTACCTCCCGCCAGGACGACGCGTGCATTATTGGTCCGCCGGATGTTTGTTATCGAGAGCTCGGCCGAGAGAAACTGAGCAATAAATAATGAGAGTGTATGCCCCCGGCCCGGAGAATGATGATCTTATTTCATTAGTTTGGTTTTTCTTTTGTTTTCTGTTGAAGCACAAGCGATTCAATTGACCTCGTCAGGGGGTTATTAGGTGTCAGCTTTAAATGAAAATTGACACACAGAGTTATTAAGTTTATTGAGCAATTAATTGACTTGATCAGTTTATAGTTGATAATGGTTCGAAAATAACAATGAGATTGATTTTAAAATGAATTCATGAATATCACTTGATGATGGTAGTCATTTTTCGAGAAAGGTGCCGAATATTGTTCCAGCTAGTGATCTCTCGACACGAGTCAAGGCTAATTACGTTTTTTTTAATTGTTTCTTATTCTTGTATGACAAGGTGCAAAAGCTCTGAATACGAATCATTTTAAAGCAATCCAATACGAAATCGACTTCATGGAATTTTATTTTTATAAAAATCTAAATTTCGCGGCAATGTAATATCAAAACATCTTAATTAACGACCATTTTACGGCACCCTGAAAACCAAAATATAAAAAAAAATTATTTTTTTATTATGTATTTTTTCATATTTACAGACATTTCAGATACAAAATATTCAATAAATAATATTTTCTAGGATAAACTCTAGTAGAACACTTTAATGAAATAACAGTTCTGGAAATTAAATTCTATTGAAAATTTAATTTTAAAGTGTTTTTGCCTCACACAAATTTCATACTTCAAATCAAAATTTCAACAATGTTGAAACAAAAAGAATCACAATATGCTAGATTCTAGGAAATCAAATTTTTACTCAAAGTTTTACGTCTTTTTCCAATCTGTGGTCTTAAAAATCAATAAATCTCAAAAGACCTAAACTTGCCCATTTGATTACGATTATAAATGCAAAAATTAAAGTAATGAAATGTTTATTTTTGAATCCAAGATGGCGGCCAAAATGGCCATGAGGAAATGTTGAGAAAATGCATTTGGTAATTTGAAAGGCAATCAACCATTCAAATTTGACTAAAATTTGGTAGCAGAACTCTAATTTTAAATGTAAAAGTAAGAAAATAATAAAAGTAAAATAAACAAATTTCGTTCGGTTATCCGTAGTTTCATAGAAACCATCGGATAATCGAACATCGGATAATCGAGTCCGGGCTATAATAAAAAAAATGTGAATCAAGAATGGATCTGTTGGTGACTTTAGCAAATTTGTAGATTAACAATAAACTAATTTGAGAAAAAAAAAATAGGGTTTTTCCAGGTCAACTGAGTACACTTTTGGACTCGACCTTCACCGATTTGGACCAAACTTGGAGGGAACGTTCATCTATCGATAGTTAACAGAAATCCCAAGTTTGGTGCTGATTGGACCATCCCTCTATTTTTGGCACCGCCCTCTTTTTTGACGATTTAAAAAAAAACTTTTTTTCTTTTAATCATAACTTTGCAACTATTTGAGCAAAAGACTTTCTACAGGTTGCATTTTATAGAAAATTGTCCAAAGAATTTGATAAAAATAAAAAATTTACCCTTTAATGCTCACTAATATTATATTTTAACGTTTTAAGTATTACAATTCAATTTTGACCAATTCCTTTTATTTTTATTTGTTTTATTTTATCACCAACGTGTTCTCCGGACAATTTTACATTATAATCAATGTAGATTGAGGTCTAAAATGAACTATTGTCGAGATACAGCAATTTTACTGAAAAAAGTTTGATTTTGCACAGCACTCGATTTTTCACTTAATAAATCTGTGTGTCAATTTTCGATAAAATTCCTTGGACAATAATAGGCAACCTGCAGAAAGTCTTTTGCTCAAATAGTTGCAAAGTAATGATTAAAAGAAAAAAAAAGTTTTTTAGAAAATCGTCAAAAAAGAGGGCGGTGCCAAAAATAGAGGGATGGTCCAATCAGCACCAAACTTGGGATTTCTGTTAACTATCGATAGATGAACGTTCCCTCCAAGTTTGGTCCAAATCGGTGAAGGGCGAGTCCAAAAGTATACTCAGTTGACCTGGAATGACCCATTATCTTTTTTCCACCGAAAAGTGAATTTTCCAAAGAGAAGCAAAAACATTTCGTTCATGGAATTATAATTTTTTGAAAAATTCATGATTTTTCATAAATATTGAAAATGTACTCTATTTAATTCCTAAACAACATTTTTAAAATCAAAATTCAATTTGCCAGCGAAAAGTACTTAAATTTTTCTTGTTCCATAAAACACGCCGTTTTCAAGTAAAAGCCGTTTGAGGGTTAATTTAAGGTAAACAAATAGAACATTTCGGAACACGCAAAACCAAATAGAAATAAATTAATCTTAAAAAAATGGTCTGCCATGTTCAAATAATTGCAATAAGCCACGGGTTGCTCATGTGTTATTGAATGCAAAAAAAATCATAGAAAATGTTTTTAAAGCCAATTTACTTTCAAAGAACTGGTCGTGTTAAAATCAATGCAAAAACTCATAGATTTATTCAATTAAAAACCTTTTTTCAATGAACTTGTATTTTTGAAAATTATGCAAAAACCCACAGATCATTTTTTGTTGTTGAAAATAGATTTATTTTCAAAGGGCTTAATAGAATGCAAATACTCACAGAATTGTTTTTTAAGCAAAATGCTTTTTTCAATGAGTTTTTTATTGGAATTTTACAATTTGCTCTAGGATGTTACATTTGCCATTCAAAGATTTTTAGAAACATTTAACTAAGATCAAGTCATATGCCATTGCAGAGAGGGTACATATATTTTTGTTTAGATTTTGCTAGCTTTTTAGCTAGCTCTTTTAGGGAAAATATTTTTTCAGAAAAAAATTCAACAATGTTTTTTCAAAGAACTCGTTATTTTGGATTGAATGCAAAACACACAGAAAATGAATAAACTATTTTTTTGGATAATCCAAACAACTGCTCATGTTAGAAGAATGTAAAAACTCAAGAAATGAACTTTTGTTTTTATTTTTTTAACTACTGATATATTCTTCATAGTTAGTTTTCTGTCGATTTTTTCCGTTTGGCGAAAAGTCCATTTGGCGAATCGACCTTCGGCAAAACGTCCCATCTGGCAAATCGATCTTCGGCGAAATGTCCATTCGGCAAAACGTCTTAAGATCCCAAGATTATCCCTCAAATGGCTTTAACTTGAATAACAAGCGTTTTATCGAACAATTTATTGTACCGTCATCAGGGGTGACATTGGGTCCGGGGGGTGAGATTGGGTCATACAAATTTCAGCATTTTTGTATGACCCAATCTCACCCCCCAGACCCAATGTCACCCCTGATGACGGTACTTTTCAAATTTAATTTACGATTTTTAGATTTAAGATTTTGTTACCAAAATAATGTATTTAAAAAAAATATTTGTCCATACTTCTTTGGAACTCAAAAGTTATCTTTTAAAGTCCTATAAAAATCAAATAAAAAATAAGACAAACGGGAATTACATAACAAAAACATTAGCATTATTTTTTTTCAAAAAGACAACAATTCGATCAGAAAATCACTCCCCAACATACAGATTTTCGAATGTTTACCGATCATTTTTGTATGGACAGCTGCCAGCATTGTATGGATGAACCAATGATGCAAAATGCCTTCATTGATCAAAAGGAGGCTCCTCAAAGAGTTTCAGCAAAATAAAAAAAAATACAATTGAAATTCACCTCCTGATTTCGTTAAGAATTGTAGAAAGCTTTTTTTCACACACTTCGTCATAGAATGTAACCATCATAGTTTACTAAATATTGCATTAACTCAATCTCAACGGCCAAAAATTTACAATGAAAATTCAAATTGAACTCCCGAAGCCTACTATACTTCAATTGATTCTGCAATCGCATATCCAATTACCCGGCGCAAGCCTACTACTCTGCCAGCAGCATGTGTCCCACTGTGTGGGTTACCGTGGAGAGTGGATTTTCAATGACACAGCAGGTGCCATCTGCCCGATGCCCTCATAACACCGCGCAGTTCCACGTGGTCCAATTCAGATCAAAGATTCAGATCAAAATTACATACGCACGGAGGCCTACTAGGTGCGGATGCAAAACGACATCCCAAAAGCCAAAGGTCGGGATTGACTTCTCAATAACGTTGAAACGTCACAAATCGGCGGCCAACTGCGATTCGTACAACGCGACGCAATAGAGAGACCCCGAAAACCGTTGAGCTGTTCCTTTTGTGACGAGAGAGAGCGGGACCCCAGCGGGAGAGGTTGTGCAATGTACTAATTATTGGGCTTTTGACATGGGCACAGGGAAGGGACCTTGTACTGTGTGGCTTGTCAGCGCACTTTTATGCTAATGCGGTGCGCATTTAACTTCTACGCCTGGACTGATTTGTGTTTTGTTGAGCTACCGTTGCTCAGAATGAACAATTTGTTTTGCAGAAATTCGAACGTTTAAAAGAATTGGATCCATGCTTGGAACAATAGCTATTCCGCCTTAAAAGCGGCACAGTTTGACCTTAATGACAAAGGAATCTGCTCTGCCACTTTGATATGTGTTTGTCCGTTTGACAGTTCATTGTTTGTTTTCAACAAAAGTGATTTCTCATAGACCTCAGAAACAGATACACTTATAAAATGGCACCAGATTAGATTTGCAGTGAAATAAATTTGTTAAATCACTTTGGATAATTCTCATTCTTTTCATACTGAAGTTCCAAAATTTCTTCACGAAAATGCAAAAGCAAAGCCCAATATCAGTTACAGATTGTTAAACACTTCTAACCAGATGTTGTTTATAGATTTGAGCCCACAAATCTCGCCCATACAATCTCATCTCCATTTGTCACGGTATGTCCCTCATTAAACAAACAATAACACCACTAATGAGATTATAATATCAGATAATCTAAACCCTGCCACGGACTTTCTTTCCCGTCCTTTCACTCCCAGTCCCGGTCCGGAGCCCGAAACCTCCAAGGAATGTGATAAATTGATTGATATAATCAAGTTGTTTGTTTAATTTTCCTACATTTATACGCCGGGACCGCTGACGTTTCTCATCTCTCGCAGAGGAAGACGCGGCGATGCTGCCTGGAAGCTGATGAGAGAAAACAGGAAGAACAATCAAAACAAACGACAAACATTTTCTGAAGAGGTTCTTCGAGAGGGGAGAATTGAGTTGTCACACTGAAGTCGACGGTCGGAGTGTGGTGGCGCTGACATCGCGTGGACCGAGATTCTTCGTCCCCGATAAGAGATGCCCCTTTCCGGAGATGATTTGTGTGTATCAATTTCGTTCCCTCCGGTTGTTGTGTCCCTTCACATTTCCCTAGGAGTCGGATTAGTGTGTGCGGGGAAAGTGCAATCAGTGTTCATTTTCTGCCTAACACAATTTATTCATTTCTGCGTAGGAAACGACATCAGCGTAGGATGATTATCGCATTAGAAGATCTACTTGACGACGACGATGATGGCGATGCTCGTGCGGTTGATCAACTTAGCCTTGAATTCAGTTGATTAGAGCCGTGTCTTGTGGGTCGTAACTGAGCAGGCTGTGAATTTTCGTAGAAGAAAATTGAAACGGGATAGGGTAATGTGATGATGTTATTGTTGTTGTTAATTCATTTAATTCTGGCAACTTTAACCTTTTTGGTAATTCGCTGCTCTATAATGTGATGATATCTTCAACCAAATTTAAAATAAAAACCGCAAGAAGAAATCGCGAAAAAAAAATCATTAACATTCAGATATTTTGAAAATTACCTCGAAAACACTCGGGTAGTAATTTACACTTTTTTCCTTTAAAATCTTATAAAAACAAATTAGAAAAATTAGATTACAAATTACAAATTTAGCCTCTTCTTTTTGCAAAAGATCAAGATTTGTCTATAGAGCAATTCTTTACCAAAACCGGAAAAGGATTTTATTTATATTTTTTGAGTTGGTTCAAACTTTGTGGGGTCCTTCTCTAAATCTGGAAGCTGTCCATACAAAAAATGTACGTAAATATACATAAATCTGTAGCTTCCAAAGGAATTTTCTGATCGATTTGGTGTCTTTCGCAAAATTGTAGGTATTGATGAGGACTATTCAGAAAAAAAATAGGAACACGGAAATTTTCTTTGACAAGTTTTAATCACCCTTTTTCACAATAATGAAATTTTACAATATCCGTATTTTTTTTAATTTCTTTTCAAAAAAAACCGCAACATTTTAGCCATACAGAGGTATGGACAAACGTTTCGCCGTCAAAGTATAGGTAAAAATTGTGTTTTTGGAAAAAAATAGAAATTTTATTCAAACACATTTTTCGACATCAGTTTTTACTGTAAAATCTAATTTGCAATTGAAAAGTACTTTGCAAATTTTTTGATGAAATGCACCGTTTTCAAGATATAGCCACTTAAAGTTCAGTTTTAACTGAAAAATTCCCATTTTTCGAATGTTTGAAAAAGTGTCCATTCTTTTCCAAGCAAAAAAACATTCAATATTACGCCCATTTAAAATGTTAGTCTTCCAAATTTAAAAAAAAAATTAAATTTCACAAATGTTTTATTTTTTAACTTTGAAATTTGAACATTAGTTGCTGCTTAAACTTTAATGGTGTTAAGAATTAAATTATCCTTAATCAAAGAAAAATAAAATTTAATTTAAGCGTTAAATATTGTTTGAATTTTGAATACAATAAACTTAAAAATGCAACACTAGTATATTTTGATGTTACATAATGTTACATAATGAAGTCCAGACTAGATTATCCGAAGCCTCGATTGTCCGAAGTTTCGATTATCCGAGGTTCGTTATCCGAAAGTTTGTATGGGACTTCGGATAATCGAATCACGAACATAAAAAATCGATTAATCGAAGATTCGATTATCCGGATTGAAATTTTTCCAAGGCCTTCGGATAATCGAGTCCGGACTGTACATACATAAAAATTAGCATGAGCATGAGCTCATTCTCATATTTTTTTTTTTTTCAAAGTTTATATTATTAATTTTTTTCACTTTCATTCATCATGACCAAACTTGGTTTCACTCTGAAAGATTTACAAAAATAAAAAATAAAGTAATTCTGGAGTTTTTTTTCTTAAGTCCAATAAACCAAATTTTCAGTTTTGCTTTTTGGATGTTTTTTAATACCCCTGACTCAAGGCGGTTTCAAAAACACCCAAAAAGCAAAAACTGGAAATTTGGTTTATTTGACCTTTTAAAAAAAAACTCCAGAATTCTTTTTTGACATGAGAATTTTTAGGTGATTTTAACATGTTTCACGTTCCGTGAAATTTTCGTGAAATTTGTTGTTTTAAGATTATGGTCTCCGTGAAATTTGCTATTATATTGAGTGTGAAAAATCACTAAGCTTAGACATAAACTTCAACAATTATTATTTTAAACGTCTTAAATGGTCACAGTTGGAGAAAATATTAATCTCCGTAAATATTATTAATTTCAGTTAATGTGAATAATTTAAGTTTCAAAATAATGTTTTACATTAAAAATCAAATTTATAACATAATCTAACGGGTTTTATGTGAAATTTTTGTAACTAAAGAGGATGAAAAACAAACATTTTTCTCAAGATTTCTGCAACATTTGAAGAAGGATCAAAATCACCCCTAGCATTGAAAAAAAAGTTTTAAACAAAAAAATCACCTACAAATCCATACCTGCCTTGCACAGAAGAATGTCTAAGCTTCCAATGCAAAGAGTTCAATGTTTTGTGATAAATTGGGACACAAGAAAAAATGGGATCAATTCTACCCACTTTCTCACTAAATTAACAGACAAATATTATCCGCGCACCACCAAACCGAAGTGCGCAACACTTCTGTTGCGCGAAAAAATCTGTTGCGCCGAACAAAAATGTAGTGGTTTGTCGTTAGCGTGTACATCAGCCTGTGGCGCAACAGCTTTGACAGGTTGCGCTCGTATTTTGATTTTTGTCTGCTTTCACAATAATAGTAGTTTAGGCAACAAGTTGCAAAAAGAGGATTTTTTCAGCACGAGTCGTACATTTATCCAACGAGGTTCACCAAGTTGGATAAATACGAAGAGTGCCGAAAAAATCAAGTTTTGCCACGAGTTCCATACAACATTTTTTGCAATTCCGATAAACACCCATTGAGTGAATTTTTAAGTCAAATTTTCATGTATTTTGTGAATAAATCATTTAAAGCAACAAAATGTTGAAAAGTGTTACTTTTCGAAACAAGTGCTGAAAAGTTCAATTCAGGCTAAGTAGGCTATTTCGTCGTTCAAGAATAACAGGAAAAGTAAGTAGTTTCACAACGGAATTGCAAAAAAGTAGTTTTCATAACTGATATTGGATTGCTGAACTGTAGCTCTTCTTGTTCAGCTGATTGAAATACAGTGGACTCTCTGGTTGTCAATATCCAAGGGACCGTCGAGGAAGAGAATCATCAGTTTACAGAACGATGCAAAATGAAGACTCGATTGAAAATATGTTTTTCTTGGTACCCAGCTATGGGAGAGAATCATGGCAACGTCCAGCAAACAAAAACAAACTAATGTCAAACACCCTACAAAGCTTCGTTTCGCAAAGAAAAATGTCTATGCAAGCCATGAGATAGTGACAATATTGACAACCGGAAGAGATTTTTAAAGCAAACAGAATCCAAAGGACCGTCGAGGAAGAGATCCTTCAAGCAAGAGAAAATATCGAGGAATAAAGCCAATCGAAGTATGCAGTTTGAAGGGACTGAAGAATTCATCGATAGATGGAGCAATATTGATATCGAGAAGATCGACAGCCAGAGAGTCGACTGTACTTGAATTATTATTTGAAAATTTATTATCGAATATTTTTATCTGATAACCTTTAATGATAACTAATGTTTGTTTTCACAAAAAAACGCACAATTTAAGATTCCTGCTAATGCTTTTCATATGAATTTATTTCGTCCTCATCAAGGTGCCACAAAAGTTTAAAAAATTGCAAACAATTCCAAGATACCTCCAATCTAATATGGGTCATTCCACCTGAAGCGGAACACCATTTGAAAATTACCATCTCCGATTCATCTCAAATTTGGCAGAGCTGTTAAGACTATCAAAACATGCAAAAATCCCGAATTTCATCCAAATCGGACCACCCCCTCCATTTTTGTACCCTCCCAAAAAATCGACTTTTTGGCGATTTTTGAGCGAAACCCCTATCTTCAAACGACGATAACTCAGGAACCACAAATCTTAGAGGGTCGGTCTTAGACTCAATTTTGAAGGAAATTGGACGTAGAATCCATTTCCGTGATCAAAATTTAGATTAAAATATGTTTTCTACCTGTATTGCGCAATTGAAAACTTTAAATGGCCGTATCTCAAAACAACCCTATTTATTTTTTAATTTTGACCTCACCATCGTATTCCCCGTCCGATTTTACATAAGAATCACTTATCGACAGAAAGGAATATTTTTCGTTCCAGAGATATCGAATTTTAAAGTTTTAAGTATTTGAAATTACCTATAATATCTACACTCGCCGCATCTGCTAGAAGCACTCAGTCGTGCTGATCAATAATAACTACCTGGTGTTCTGTAAGATGAATTATTTTTTCAATTTTATACGATTTTGAGATAATCAATACCTTGAACAATCTATTTTTTGTTTAAGGGTGCACAGCAACCGAAGAAGTTGTTGTCTTCTTATTCCAAATATGTCAAACTTACGGACCCAATCCTGAAAGAATCTGATTGTCAAAATGGTCAAACTTTATTGTAAATAACTTTGAAGACTGTAATTTAGGGGATGAATAAAAAATCATATCGATAGTTCCCGTATTTTTGAAGATACTAAAATGTCTGTAACAGAAATCTGGGTGCAAAAGCGATGGTTGATGTGTACCGTTAAGGAATATTTATTGGGTAATTTTTAATGCACTATTTTTCCTGATCTCAGTGTCATTGAACCATATTAAGTAAAATTTGAACTTTTAATATTTATTTGCAAATGCTACAGAGTTTTTACAATACAATTTTCGAAAATTTATCATTATTCTATTATTTTCATATTTTTTCTAATTCCTCATTTCTTCCCACTTTCTCAAATTATTTCTTTTATTTCTTCTTTTATTTGAAACGAGAACAAATGTAGAGCTGGCTGTAGTAGATGAAATAATTCTCATGGGCTCTAGAGCTTTTGCCATGTGCGGTAGCGAAATAGTGCCATTCAGCAAAAACCCCAAATTCTGCCTTAGGGTTTGAAAGATTGATCATATTAAACCGATTTTTATAATGTGTTTCATCAGAATAATTGATGATTTTTTTTTTCAATTCTGGTACATTTAATTTCAAAAGCAATACCATATACTTCTGATACATGTGGATAGCAGCTGTATCGTCTTCCAAGATTTCGAAATGATTGACAAACAAAAAAAAGATTATTGTCCGGACGGTGTCAAAATGAACACAACTGAATAATAACACAACTAGATAATAAATCAGATTAATCGTTGTGATTTTCTTACCTTTTTCCAGTTTTATACTTTCCAGAAATCCTCCTCCTTAATCATGCTTCACGAGAGTTTTGTTCATATTAATTCATAATTTTTAACACGATAATGTATCGTACACTTTTTCTTAAGTTACAAGATCAATTACAATTTCCTGCTAGCTCTGCGGGAATTCCATTCTGCCCTGTATTGCGTGTCGTTCTTGCTTTGTACTGTGGGCTAGCACACAAATTCACCGTATACAGCAGTTTCCTACAGTGGTGTACATTACATTTTTGCCTTATTTGCTAATGACTATTTGGGATGAAATCTTAATTAAATAAACCAGGTAGCAGTTATTGAACAGCGCTTCTGAGTGCTTCTAGCATATGCGGCGAATGAAGCTAATGTAGGTAATCTCAAAAACTAAAAACTTTAAAATTCGATATCTCTGGAACGAAACAAATTCCTTTCTGTCGATAAGTGATTCTTATGTAAAATCGGACGGGGAATACGATGGTGAGGTCAAATTCAAAAAATAAATAGGGCTGTTTTGAGATACGGCCATTTAAAGTTTTCAATTGCGCAATACAGGTAGAAAAAATATTTTAATCTAAATTTTGATCACGGAAATGGATTCTACGTCCAATTTCCTTCAAAATTGAGTCTAAGACCGACCCTCTAAGATTTGTGGTTCCTGAGTTATCGTCGTTTGAAGATAGGGGTTTCGCTCAAAAATCGCCAAAAAGTCGATTTTTTGGGAGGGTACAAAAATGGAGGGGGTGGTCCGATTTTGATGAAATTCGGGATTTTTGCATGTTTTGATAGTCTCAACAGCTCTGCCAAATTTGAGCAGAATCGGAGATGGTAATTTTCAAATTTGCATTTTTTCTTGCACACTTCAGGTGGTATGACCCATATACAAAAAAAATATCACTATAAATCTATAAAGTTTCATATGAAATTAGTGATTCCAAAATTTTAAATTCATAGAAAAAATATTTAGAAAACCAACACGTGCTCAAATCTACCAAACACTCGCGACCGCACGCGATCTTCCAGCAAACATCAGTCAACATAAATCTTCAACAAGAGCGTACTCCTGAATTCTGCTCCAAACTGGAGCACTCAACTCGCAGCATGGCCTACTATATCCACACAAAGCCTGCTGCCTCGTAATGACCCGCTGAGCCCATCAAGAGAGCGCGCGATTGCTTGGAATTCGCGCAAGATGGCGCCAGTTTAGGTTGGCCAAGCTCTTCTAAACCTAAACGTTTGGACTAAAGTCAAAAAAGTTGACAGTTGAGCGCGCTTCGGAACCTATTAGCGCCTGCCGCCTCAATCATAACAATCGCAAAACATGCTCACGGTTTTGACTTGGGGGTACTTTTTTGTGGAAATTCGGGAAGAAAGGGGTTGTAATCGTTTGATTTGTTTTTAACAATAATAAGAATTTGACTGAGTTGTTAGCACCATATTAGATTCACAAGCAAATAAATTTCACTCAGAGCCTAACATGGTGCAAAATGATCCAAAATTGATTTAAAAAATCTCAAGGTGGATTACTCCGGACCCGTTTTATCCGGGGCCAGAATCGCGCGCGCACGCTGTTTATTATATTTGTGCAATTTTTCGGTTAGACCACCCTGGCGCGAATGCTTCCGGGGGGTGTGTAACCTCCCAACGGGGATGCTCGTCTACCGGTCTACACGGACGGTGGACAGACAGCGGAAGCCAACCCGGGGTTGGGTTGCTTTGTGTCCCCGTCGTATAGGTCGTCGAGTTTCCGAAGACCTGCCTGCGGGGAACGAGGTCGCCGAAGTTCTCGTTCAGAGAGAGAGCGACACCGAAAAAAAAACGAACGAACGAAAAATCAAGCGGCAAAAAAACGGCACATGGGGCATTTTGAGGCCACCTAGTGGTAATAAAATAAATACGTTACATGGATGATATAATAATCATAATCCGGGGATAATTGTCGAACTTCTGTTTGAATTCTTTCCTCCTCTCGGGGAGACTCCAATTGTTAATTGTTCACAGTCGGATGCATCTGGCGCGCGGAAAACGTCCAACGTGCGGTTCCAAAGTCAACCAATGTCAAACGTCAAACGGTAATGAACATCATACGGCGGAGGTCAGGTCAGGCGAGTGACATTTCAATTAGATGCATGAGTTGTCATGGGGAAGGAAGATTCCACTCGAAACAATTGAGCAACATCGTTTAATGTGCGGTGGAGGGTAATTGTAGTAGGCCGGGGATCGTTTGAACTCGATGTAAATGATGGGTGGTTTTGGTCACGTGTCACAAAGTAGGCTCAGAGTATATCAAATTTGGGCTCGATTTTAAACCATAACTTAGGTTATCACAGAACAATACTTGCAAAACTTGCAAAAAAAGTGATTTAAAAAAAGAGCTTAATAGAGTTAATCCCACTCAATCAATTTTAATTGTAGCTACTAGCACAATTATGAAATACTCAATTTGGCCCTCTGTAGAAAACGACTCGCCGCCTTCGATCATTGTTATCGAACCTTTTAAGAATATTAGATTATGTACCGCAGAGGTCCATCGATTGTACCGAGAGATGTAAAGAGAGAAAAAAAATCATGATAAACGATTCATTATTATGAAAGGGAGCTGCCAACGGGCTGAATGCAACAATGTATGAAATTTCACCACCTCCCAACCCCTTTAAAACTCGAACCTCCTTCGACCAAACATCGATCGGGGTGGCGGTACAGATGAAAAGAGTTAACGAAACATTCAAATCCGAAATGATATCGATCACCTGCGGAGTGCTTTCATCAAATGCCGAATCTTCACGACGATGACTTCTCCGCTGCTGAGGCCGCGTGTTTTTTGTTAGACATCAGGCTACCTCTTCTGGCTTCTTCACAAATTGTTGTGAGTTCGGCAATACAAGCCTAATTTGTTTGGAGTTCCATTTGAAAATCAAAAGAAAATGTTTAGAATTCATTGACTACATTTGTCAAAAGTTTTAGCATTTCTTCAATTTCTCAAATATCTTTAAATTCTTGAATTTCTTGAACTTCTTGAATTTCTTAAATTTCTTGAATTTCTTGAATTTCTTGAATTTCTTGAATTTCTTGAATTTCTTGAATTTCTTGAATTTATTGAATTTCCTGAAATTCTTGAATTTCTTGAATTTCTTGAATTTCTTGAATTTCTTGAATTTCTTGAATTTCTTGAATTTCTTGAATTTCTTGAATTTCTTGAATTTCTTCAATTTCTTGAATTTCTTCAATTTCTTCAATTTCTTCAATTTCTTCAATTTCTTCAATTTCTTCAATTTCTTCAATTTCTTCAATTTCTTCAATTTCTTCAATTTCTTCAATTTCTTCAATTTCTTCAATTTCTTCAATTTCTTCAATTTCTTCAATTTCTTCAATTTCTTCATTTTCTTCAATTTCTTCAATTTCTTCAATTTCTTCAATTTCTTCAATTCCTTCAATTTCTTGAATTCCTTCAATTTCTTCAATTTCTTCAATTTCTTCAATTTCTTCAATTTCTTCAATTTCTTCAATTTCTTCAATTTCTTCAATTCCTTCAATTTCTTCAATTCCTTCAATTTCTTCAATTTCTTCAATTTCTTCAATTTCTTCAATTTCTTCAATTTCTTCAATTTCTTCAATTTCTTCAATTTCTTCAATTTCTTCAATTTCTTCAATTTCATAATTTTTTTGAATTTCTTGAATTGTATGAATTTCTTGAATTTCCTGAATTTCCTGAATTTCCTGAATTTCCTGAATTTCTTGAATTTCTTGAATTTCTTGAATTTCTTAAATTTCTTGAATTTCTTGAGTTTCTTAAATTCTTGAATTTCTTGAATTTCTTCAATTTCTTCAATTTCCTCAATTTCTTCAATTTCTTCAATTTCTTCAATTTCTTCAATTTCTTCAATTTCTTTAATTTCTTCAATTTCTTCAATTTCTTCAATTTCTTCAATTTCTTCATTTTCTTCAATTTCTTCAATTTCTTCAATTTCTTCAATTTCTTCAATTTCTTCAATTCCTTCAATTTCTTCAATTCCTTCAATTTCTTCAATTTCTTCAATTTCTTCAACTTCTTCAATTTCTTCAATTTCTTCAATTTCTTCAATTTCTTCAATTTCTTCAATTTCTTCAATTTCTTCAATTTGTTCAATTTCTTCAATTTCTTCAATTTCATATATTTTTTGAATTTCTTGAATTGTATGAATTTCTTGAATTTCCTGAATTTCCTGAATTTCCTGAATTTCTTGAATTTCTTGAATTTCTTGGATTTCTTAAATTTCTTGAATTTCTTGAGTTTCTTAAATTCTTGAATTTCTTGAATTTCTTGAATTTCTTGAATTTTTTGAATTTCTTGAATTTCTTGAATTTCTTGAATTTCTTGAATTTCTTGAATTTCTTGAATTTCTTGAATTTCTTGAATTTCTTCAATTTCTTCAATTTCTTCAATTTCTTCAATTTCTTCAATTTCTTCAATTTCTTCAATTTCTTCAATTTCTTTAATTTCTTCAATTTCTTCAATTTCTTCATTTTCTTCAATTTCTTCAATTTCTTCAATTTCTTCAATTTCTTCAATTTCTTCAATTCCTTCAATTTCTTCAATTCCTTCAATTTCTTCAATTTCTTCAATTTCTTCAACTTCTTCAATTTCTTCAATTTCTTCAATTTCTTCAATTTCTTCAATTTCTTCAATTTCTTCAATTTCTTCAATTTCTTCAATTTCTTCAATTTCTTCAATTTCTTCAATTTCTTCAATTTCTTCAATTTCTTCAATTTCATAATTTTTTTGAATTTCTTGAATTGTATGAATTTCTTGAATTTCCTGAATTTCCTGAATTTCCTGAATTTCCTGAATTTCTTGAATTTCTTGAATTTCTTAAATTTCTTGAATTTCTTGAGTTTCTTAAATTCTTGAATTTCTTGAATTTCTTGAATTTCTTGAATTTTTTGAATTTCTTGAATTTCTTGAATTTCTTGAATTTCTTGAATTTCTTGAATTTCTTGAATTTCTTGAATTTCTTCAATTTCTTCAATTTCTTCAATTTCTTCAATTTCTTCAATTTCTTCAATTTCTTCAATTTCTTCAATTTCTTTAATTTCTTCAATTTCTTCAATTTCTTCATTTTCTTCAATTTCTTCAATTTCTTCAATTTCTTCAATTTCTTCAATTTCTTCAATTTCTTCAATTCCTTCAATTTCTTCAATTCCTTCAATTTCTTCAATTTCTTCAATTTCTTCAATTTCTTCAATTTCTTCAATTTCTTCAATTTCTTCAATTTCTTCAATTTCTTCAATTTCTTCAATTCCTTCAATTTCTTCAATTTCTTCAATTCCTTCAATTTCTTCAATTCCTTCAATTTCTTCAATTTCTTCAATTTCTTCAACTTCTTCAATTTCTTCAATTTCTTCAATTTCTTCAATTTCTTCAATTTCTTCAATTTCTTCAATTTCTTCAATTTCTTCAATTTCTTCAATTTCTTCAATTTGTTCAATTTCTTCAATTTCTTCAATTTCATATTTTTTTTGAATTTCTTGAATTGTATGAATTTCTTGAATTTCCTGAATTTCCTGAATTTCCTGAATTTCTTGAATTTCTTGAATTTCTTGGATTTCTTAAATTTCTTGAATTTCTTGAGTTTCTTAAATTCTTGAATTTCTTGAATTTCTTGAATTTCTTGAATTTCTTGAATTTCTTGAATTTCTTGAATTTCTTGAATTTCTTCAATTTCTTCAATTTCCTCAATTTCTTCAATTTCTTCAATTTCTTCAATTTCTTCAATTTCTTCAATTTCTTTAATTTCTTCAATTTCTTCAATTTCTTCATTTTCTTCAATTTCTTCAATTTCTTCAATTTCTTCAATTTCTTCAATTTCTTCAATTCCTTCAATTTCTTCAATTCCTTCAATTTCTTCAATTTCTTCAATTTCTTCAACTTCTTCAATTTCTTCAATTTCTTCAATTTCTTCAATTTCTTCAATTTCTTCAATTTCTTCAATTTCTTCAATTTCTTCAATTTCTTCAATTTCTTCAATTTCTTCAATTTCATAATTTT
Source organism: Culex pipiens pallens (assembly GCF_016801865.2). Classification (NCBI taxonomy): domain Eukaryota; kingdom Metazoa; phylum Arthropoda; class Insecta; order Diptera; family Culicidae; genus Culex; species Culex pipiens. The sequence continues at coordinate 170,280,842 of NC_068939.1, forward strand.
TTTGAATTTCTTGAATTGTATGAATTTCTTGAATTTCCTGAATTTCCTGAATTTCCTGAATTTCCTGAATTTCTTGAATTTCTTGAATTTCTTAAATTTCTTGAATTTCTTGAGTTTCTTAAATTCTTGAATTTCTTGAATTTCTTGAATTTCTTGAATTTTTTGAATTTCTTGAATTTCTTGAATTTCTTGAATTTCTTGAATTTCTTGAATTTCTTGAATTTCTTGAATTTCTTCAATTTCTTCAATTTCCTCAATTTCTTCAATTTCTTCAATTTCTTCAATTTCTTCAATTTCTTCAATTTCTTTAATTTCTTCAATTTCTTCAATTTCTTCATTTTCTTCAATTTCTTCAATTTCTTCAATTTCTTCAATTTCTTCAATTTCTTCAATTTCTTCAATTCCTTCAATTTCTTCAATTCCTTCAATTTCTTCAATTTCTTCAATTTCTTCAATTTCTTCAATTTCTTCAATTTCTTCAATTTCTTCAATTTCTTCAATTTCTTCAATTTCTTCAATTCCTTCAATTTCTTCAATTTCTTCAATTCCTTCAATTTCTTCAATTCCTTCAATTTCTTCAATTTCTTCAATTTCTTCAACTTCTTCAATTTCTTCAATTTCTTCAATTTCTTCAATTTCTTCAATTTCTTCAACTTCTTCAATTTCTTCAATTTCTTCAATTTCTTCAATTTCTTCAATTTCTTCAATTTCTTCAATTTCTTCAATTTCTTCAATTTCTTCAATTTCTTCAATTTCTTCAATTTCTTCAATTTCTTCAATTTGTTCAATTTCTTCAATTTCTTCAATTTCTTCAATTTCATAATTTTTTTGAATTTCTTGAATTGTATGAATTTCTTGAATTTCCTGAATTTCCTGAATTTCCTGAATTTCTTGAATTTCTTGAATTTCTTGGATTTCTTAAATTTCTTGAATTTCTTGAGTTTCTTAAATTCTTGAATTTCTTGAATTTCTTGAATTTCTTGAATTTTTTGAATTTCTTGAATTTCTTGAATTTCTTGAATTTCTTGAATTTCTTGAATTTCTTAAATTTCTTGAATTTCTTCAATTTCTTCAATTTCTTCAATTTCTTCAATTTCTTCAATTTCTTCAATTTCTTCAATTTCTTCAATTTCTTTAATTTCTTCAATTTCTTCAATTTCTTCATTTTCTTCAATTTCTTCAATTTCTTCAATTTCTTCAATTTCTTCAATTTCTTCAATTCCTTCAATTCCTTCAATTTCTTCAATTTCTTCAATTTCTTCAATTTCTTCAATTTCTTCAATTTCTTCAATTTCTTCAATTTCTTCAATTTCTTCAATTTCTTCAATTTCTTCAATTTCTTCAATTTCTTCAATTTCTTCAATTTCTTCAATTTCTTCAATTTCATAATTTTTTTGAATTTCTTGAATTGTATGAATTTCTTGAATTTCTTGAATTTCCTGAATTTCCTGAATTTCCTGAATTTCCTGAATTTCTTGAATTTCTTGAATTTCTTGAATTTCTTAAATTTCTTGAATTTCTTGAGTTTCTTAAATTCTTGAATTTCTTGAATTTCTTGAATTTTTTGAATTTCTTGAATTTCTTGAATTTCTTGAATTTCTTGAATTTCTTGAATTTCTTGAATTTCTTGAATTTCTTGAATTTCTTCAATTTCTTCAATTTCTTCAATTTCTTCAATTTCTTCAATTTCTTCAATTTCTTCAATTTCTTCAATTTCTTCAATTTCTTCAATTTCTTCAATTTCTTCAATTTCTTCAATTTCCTCAATTTCTTCAATTTCTTCAATTTCTTCAATTTCTTCAATTTCTTCAATTTCTTTAATTTCTTCAATTTCTTCAATTTCTTCAATTTCTGCATTTTCTTCAATTTCTTCAATTTCTTCAATTTCTTCAATTTCTTCAATTTCTTCAATTTCTTCAATTCCTTCAATTTCTTCAATTCCTTCAATTTCTTCAATTTCTTCAATTTCTTCAACTTCTTCAATTTCTTCAATTTCTTCAATTTCTTCAATTTCTTCAATTTCTTCAATTTCTTCAATTACTTCAATTTCTTCAATTTGTTCAATTTCTTCAATTTCTTCAATTTCATAATTTTTTTGAATTTCTTGAATTGTATGAATTTCTTGAATTTCCTGAATTTCCTGAATTTCCTGAATTTCCTGAATTTCTTGAATTTCTTGAATTTCTTGGATTTCTTAAATTTCTTGAATTTCTTGAGTTTCTTAAATTCTTGAATTTCTTGAATTTCTTGAATTTCTGGAATTTTTTGAATTTCTTGAATTTCTTGAATTTCTTGAATTTCTTAAATTTCTTGAATTTCTTGAATTTCTTGAATTTCTTGAATTTCTTGAATTTCTTGAGTTTCTTGAATTTCTTGAATTTCTTGAATTTCTTGAATTTCTTGAATTTCTTGAATTTCTTGAATTTCTTGAATTTCTTGAATTTCTTGAATTTCTTGAATTTCTTGAATTTCTGAATTTCATAAATTTCTTGAATTTCTTGAATTTCTTGAATTTCTTGACTTTCTTGAATTTCTTGATTTTTTTAAATTTCCTGAATTTCTTGAATTTCTTGAATTTCTTGAGTTTCTTGAATTTCTTGAATTTCTTGAATTTCTTGAATTTCTTGAATTTCTTGAATTTCTTGAATTTCTTGAATTTCTTGAATTTCTTGAATTTCTTGAATTTCTTGAATTTCTTGAATTTCTTGAATTTCTTGAATTTCTTGAATTTCTTGAGTTTCTTGAATTTCTTGAATTTCTTGAATTTCTTGAATTTCTTGAATTTCTTGAATTTCTTGAATTTCTTGAATTTCTTGAATTTCTTGAATTTCTTGAATTTCTTGAATTTCTGAATTTCATAAATTTCTTGAATTTCTTGAATTTCTTGAATTTCTTGACTTTCTTGAATTTCTTGAATTTTTTAAATTTCCTGAATTTCTTGAATTTCTTGAATTTCTTGAATTTCTTGAATTTCTTGAATTTCTTGAATTTCTTGAATTTCTTGAATTTTTTGAATTTCTTGAATTGACAGTTGATTTTTGTAAAATAGCATGGAATTGCTGTATTTTTTCGCACTCCCCCAAGAAAGGTGGTCACACAAAGTGCGCGTGAGGCTCCAATCCAAGAAAGAAGGTGCTATTAGAGATTATCATTGTTGGGCAGCCAGCATCACAACAATATTGACGGAAAGGCACAATAACAATAATGACGATATTCAAAAGTCATTCATTTCTATAATTATGCTCTCTTCAATGGCTTGCCGGACGCCTCAAGCGCGAGAAAGAGATGGCGATAGAGAGAGGTGGACGAAGGGGAGGAGGGAGCATCACTATTAAATTATTAACAGCAATGGTGTATGAAGGGGAGAGAGAGAGAGGAAAAAAGAGCCAACGGCAAGAATTAAACGTAATAAATGGTAATCCGATAACAACGGCCGCGCCACGGTGAAGACGCGGAATCGGGCGCAACCATTTGGCCACGGAGTGAAACTCCAAGGGAGGTTCTCCTTCTCGTTGGACCATCGCGCGATTATCCAACGAAAATCTCGGCATTCGGCGCTCTCAAAAGCCGCGACTCTAGGTTTGGAGCAATTTTGGCGTGAACTTTTTCTATGGATGCTCCCCGGGGGGAGGTGGCCACTGCCGTTTGAGGGGTTAGTTGGGGTAAAATAGGTGAACAAATTCTCTAGAGTAATTGTTATTTCTCGCCCCCTTAGACTCGTTACTATGGAGAAGACAGTGAGCAAGAGAGCAACTCTCTTTCCTGTGTTCCGTTTCTCTAAAGCAAACCGGAGCAAAGCAAAAGAAACTGGAGAAGAACCACGAGAAAAGAGAGTTGCTCTTTTGCTCACTGTCATGCTTCGAGTTTAAAACTGTTACGAGCAGGGCTATAGGGGTTCAATCGATTTTCTTTCTTTGAAAAATTGTCCAAACATCGTTTTACCCCAATGCCCCTTCTAACCACTTTTCAAGCCAAAAAAAGAGAGTAATAGACGAGATCACAAATGCCGTGCCGCCGAAAAGGCTTCTTTTTTTACCTTCATATTTTCTAGTCGGCAAAAAAGGGCTCTCTTTCTGGCAGCATCCACCGGCAGCCCACCGCCAACCAGGGTGAGATCGATTGTGTATTATTGGACCACGCGGTAATTAAATTGGTAGCCACATTCACGCTGTTATTACATCGTGTAGCCCCCCACCGCAGGGGGGCGGTGCGCGGTGTGGCTTTCATTTTTTGGGGCCGGCTTGGGTGAAACAAAAAAAAACGAGACAAAAACTGGACGAATCAAAAGGATGAGACCGTCGGACGCCTCGCGATGATGATGAGGATTTAAAAAAAACTGCTGCATCATTTTATAATTTGATTTATTTCGTCGATTGTACACAGCGATTATATCGCAAGTTCCTGTGGTTAACACCTTTTTTGCTGGTGGTTCCTGGTAGCCTATGGGAATTGTTGCAATTTTCTATTGTTTTTTGCTAATTTGGGAACGTTATTTTTCCTGCACGCTGTGTGAAATAATTGGCTTAATTCTCACAGTGCAAAAAATGAGATGAGAAAACTTTAAGGTTGAAGCATCTGTCAGTGCGTGCTATAATTAGACGCCATTATGGCAAACGAATGCAACTGTCACTGCTGAAAAATCGAAAACAACTTTAAAGTTGAAACAAATCGACAACTCTTTGTTAACACTTCAAATCTAGAGGTTATTAGTTACATGAATCTAATCACAGACAATAAACCCCTTTTCCCAAATGATGATGAATGTATTTTGGGTTGCATCTCTCCGAAAACTCTTTCATCACCTAGGATTGAACTACGGTATTGTTGGGGAGCCCATTGTCATTGGTAACGCTCGCGCAGTGGGTGATTGAGTTTTGGGATTGTCGAAGGTGAAATCGTAAGCCGATTTTATTGGATTTCTGAAATTTTCTTCCATCACTGTTTTCATTGATTGATGGGAAGAGTAGGGAATTGTACAAAATTATTGAGTTTGGTTGCACATGCCATGTGAATGTAACAGCACAAAACTAGAGCAACATTTGAAAAAGGGTGCATAAGCATTTTAATAGCTGTAACTGTTTTGTAAACTCAGAGACAACAGAAGACTAAGTGTTGCGCTAGAAATTACTGCAGTGTAAAAACATTAATTCATTACTGCGAAAACAAATAATATGTGCTCTGAATGTTTCTGTTTTTTTCATAGTTATAGATTCACTTTGACTGGCAACACTGGCATGATTTTTGTTTTAATTCCAAGGTTTGGAAATGATCTTGAAAATGTAATCGAAAATTACTTTCGAATGTTATCATAAATAGGCATTTGAAAAACCTTTCCGGTTAACCATAAAGTTATTAGTACTGACAACACTGTCATGAGTAAGGCTACCAACTGTACGGTTTTTTTTTTACCGTACCGTAGAATTTTTCGCATAATACGGATTTGTAAGGAATTTCAACAACTTTTTAAAAATTTCATTGCTTTTATGATTGGGCCAAAACTTTTGCTGATTAGACATTATTATTTAACTGTTAGTTTGGTTTTAAATGGATAACTTGCATAGTTTTCCAGGTTTTCCTCAGTTCAAACTTGATTGTCAATACTTGTTCTTTTTAAATTCCTTACAAAATATATTTATCAAATAAAAGAACCAAAGGCTTTCTAAATCTTGTGAAAACCTTGTGTTGTGCTTGTATTTATAGGACCTTTCCAATAAAAACTCTAGAAATATTTTCGTGAAAACAATAACAACGATATTATTCGTAAAAGCAAACTTGACATTTCGTAAACTTTTAAACGTTTAACAAAAATATTTTTAATTTCCAAATTACAAATTTATCTAAATGATTCCTTGACATTTTTTGTTGTATCATGGTGTCATATCGGTAAAGTATACGGATTTTTGCTCAGCAAGAGTTGGTAGCCTTAGTCATAAGATATCGATACTTAAGGGGAATTTCTTGTATGTTTTCAATGCCGGATGTTTCAAATTTGAATGAGAATGATGTCCTGAACAACCTTTTTGTATGTCATAGGATAGGTATTGGAACAACTTTTCAGATTATTGAAAAAAATCGGATTTACCACAAGTTTGTGATTTAGCAACACTGTCTGTGTATTTTTTTCAAGAAAAAAAAAAGCTGACTCACATTTCCAATAACATTCTATGGTCAGGCAACACCGCCATTGGTTTTATTTGGTTAAAAGGCAGTAGCAAGTTTTTTAACTAACTTTTTTATTTTTATAGGTAATCAAATTTAGTAATATAATCGATAAAATTTAACAATTCAAAGAAAATGGTAGCAATTCTATAAAATTCCAGTAAATAAAGAATTTGCAATCAATATATTTTATCGTTGTATACACGTTAGACATGCTTGAACAAGAACCATTCCATAATATTTTCTTTCATAAATCTCTTTGTACAGTTTTCAAGGGTAAAAACTTTAAATAATAAATTTCTGGAAAAGTTTTTTTCTAATTTGTATGCTTTATTTCTATATCAAGAGAAGCCCTTTTGCATCATCAGTATTTGCATACAAGCAGAAATTTACACTAGACAAATTTTCTTATCGAATTGATATCTTCGGCAAATTTTTCAATTTATCAACTGATGATAACTGATTTAATCGTTTTTGCCCATGTCAAAAATTAAACCTTTTTAAATTTTTAAATTTGTTCGAAGAATAACTAAAAATGTTATTTGTCTGTTATTACAATAACAATCCAATAACAAAAAAATCATAACGACGAATAACAAATCTGGTTATAAATAACATAAAATGTTATTGGCCTAGTATTTTCAATTATCAAAAAATGTTATTTCCAAGTTATTTCCGTCTGCTCGGGCACTGAATTCGAAATTGATCTTAATAAAAAGAAAGTAAAAATACAGAACGAAAATATGACGAAGCATCGGACAATCGAATCAGAACAGTTATCAGAATAAAAAAGTTTCTTCGAAAAAAAAATACTTCAATTTAAACATTTAAGACTGAGCCAAAATTGACAAGTTTTGATCTTTGTGGATCTTTATTTTATTCTGTACCATTCTAATGGGTTCTTGTTGTTTAAATTTAATTTTTTTCTGTTGTTTCAATGATTAAAAAAATATTTGGATATCCGGAAACGCATTGCTAGTTTAAATCATTTTGAACCAAACATTATTTCATCATCTGAAACATTTAAAAACTATATTTATTTGAGAAATGATATATAATTGTGTTCTCAGCTATGAATCCTTGTTTTATTATTTTATATTCATTTATATAATAAACTTATTATATTGTCTTTAATTAATAAAATTTTTGTTTGCTATCATCTAGAACTTAGGCCGATGTAAATATTTTTCAAAGATTTTTTCCTTCGACTCCGGCCGAGGTCGAGGGCAAATAAATAAAAAAATATAATAATTGAAATTAAAAGCCAGAATAACAGCATCTCAATGGAAGAAAAACATTAGAAAATGCATTATACACCTGTACAGTTGATATGCAATCATTATTTTCAAAAAAAATGTACAAGTTGTCCTAAAAACGTTTTTCCCGAATATTATTTTTTTGTAGTTTTGATCAATTTTTTTTTGAGTAAACCCAATTATGCTTAAAATTATTCTAAACGCAGGAAAATGCATTTTAAATTGATTTCAGTTGACAACATTAAGTTTTCGTTTCCGTTGAAAATTTGAACTTTTTTGAAATAATACTTTTTTGCCCCTGATTTTTAGAGCCGACTTTAAAGGGTGACAAAAACATTAAATAAAATTTGTACCAGCCTTATTTGAACATCTATGTGATTTAAAATTATTAGTTGTGGATTGTATGGGTGAGACTTAGAAAACATCAATTTTCCTGTTTTTAAACATTTGCATGGCAATATCTCAGCGACTAAGGGTCGTATCAACAAAGTTCTAAAAAGCTAAATATAGAGAATTTTCTCAGCTTTTCAAAAATATTTTTTTCAGAAGTGGGCAAACATGGGCACTAATTTAAAAAAATGAATAACTGCAACTATTTTCAAAAAAGTTACCTAAAAATGATTATAACTTGAAAACGGTGCACTTTATCAAAATTTCACTTAAGTTCTTTTTGATTGCAAATTTGATTTTACATCGAAAAATGAAATTGAAAAAATTTTGCGACCAATATTTCGATTTTTTTAAAAAATCTGTATTGATTCAAAAAAACATAACTCGGTCAAAGATTTTTTGCCCATTCTGGAAATTTCTGAAAAGTTGGCATTTTATGTCCTCTAAAACATATCAGAAAATAAAAAATATTAAAAATAGTGTTTTTTTGCAAATCAAGTTTTAGTGACAAAAAGTGAAATTAAAAATCACCATTTTTTTTACCGTGTATCATTTTTTTTCAGTGTAGTCCATATCCATACCTACAACTTTGCCGAAGACACCAAATCGATCAAAAATTCCTTCAAAAGATACAGATTTTTGAATTTTCACATATCATTTTTGTACGGACAGCTGCCAATTTTGTATGGAAGATTATATGAACGAACTTATGATGCAAAATGGCTTCTTTGGGCATACCGAAAGCTCCAAAAAAGTTTCAGTTGGATTAAAAAATACAAAAAAAAATCGAATGACCGAAATCTCAGAGAATTACTCAGTTTATAAGTTCTGCTCAAACCTCAACAATTTTTATTAAGCAGAATTTGCCAGTGGTTTGTGGTCTATAACTGAAAAAAATAATTCAAATATTAATGAGAATAACCTCAAACATTAATCAACAAAGTTTTATCCTCAACCACATTTCATCATCCAATAATTCCATTTCAGCTGCCAAAACCACCGCAAACCACTCTCATCATTATTGTCTGCAATATAAATATCAGCCACATCAATGAGATTTTCGTATCAATATCACCCGGCAACAGATTCACCACAATTTTCAATTACCACGGAATCCAGGCAGCATCAACCGAAAACCAAATCGTAAATTAATCAAGAGGCATCATCCCTCTCTTCACGAAATTGCTCTGTTTAAGGTACCGTCCACCACCTTGTTTCGTTCAGTCAGTCCGATTTGAGTGCTCAATTTGTCGGCAAATATTTTGCTTCTTGAAGGCAGCCGTTGAAAAATTGCATCGGTCCTTTGTGTCACTCGGGCGAGAACCTGGACCCCAAACGTTAACACTACCTTTCTGAAGAATGTTTTAAAGAGAGCGAACCAAATTATACACTCATTACGGGCTTCACTTTGCCCCCTATTCGGAGATTTCTTCTCGGTACAATTGGAATTGTCCTTAGAAATCCTGGAGGCCCAAACCTGCGGGACCTTGCCCATTGTTTCAGACTTCCGGTGTCGAATTTCCCTTTGCCGAAGGGGTCCTTCCACAGCGAGGAAAGGACTTTTGACTTGACGATTTTCTTCAGACGCTCAGTCAAAACAGCCCTCAAGAAGGGGGAACTCAATGCCATTGTTGTCCTGCTCTTTTGAGGAATAAAATCTCCCCCAGGATCGTCGCTCCATTACCCAGCAATTATCGGTCCAAAATAGTTGCAATCTTTTCAGCTCGCTCTCTGGCAGGCTATGATTATTGTTTTGTAATGAATAGTTGTGACTCGGCCAGAAGTGACGGCGTCGACGGCGAAGTTATTTAAATGCCCTTTTGCACGGCTGACTTTTGAATGGTTTTCGAGATTTTTTCGCTTTTTTCTCCTTCTTTCATTTTAAATGAAGGGCTCTCGAGCCTGGGAATTTCAGTTGGAAAATCTCGGAACCGCGCAAAATTCAAATGAGCGTCAACCGTAACGGAGCGATCCAAGTTGGCGCGGAAGAGGGCGTACTACGCGAGCACACTTGACTAATGAGCACCATTTGACGTTTGAGCACCTCTTGGATGAGCACACGTGCGCGCGCGGACGCTCAACCCATGAGTGCTTGAGTGACAAAAAGGGGCCTAAGATGGAACTGACAAGATAGGGCGTAACAATTGTTGCTTTGATTGAAGAGACTTTTCATACAAAAGCTCATTATCTGACCACAAATTGTGTTGCATTAGATCACCCTTCGACAATCTTTCAATTTTTCCCTAAACGAATTATTTCCTCCCCATTAAAAAAAATGACAAACACAGACAACCGACTTGCGCGAATCCGGCGTCGTGAGATGATAAATAGCTCCAGCACCAGTAGCCAGTAGTTTTATGCCTCCCAAACTCTTCAATAAATTTTCTTTTCGCGAACATCCCTTTCGTTAAGACAATACACTTCAGCGGAGCCGCTTCTGCCAAGAGGAAGCGCGGCCGCACAGCCTCACGTTTAGCACATGTTCAATAAATAAAAATGAAATATTTTTCCTCCCCGAAGAAGCGAACCCTCAACGGCCTCAACCATATTCTGGTAATCGATCTTGAGCGAAAATTTTAATAATTTTGTATTTTTTTATTATGACGTTCTAAAATAAATGTATTAGTGTAAAAAAAATAGTTAAAAATATGTCGTTAAGATTAGAGTCAATCAAGGGTTAACTCACGAAAGCACACACTTCATAATTCAGAGAGGAAAAAGTTTTCCACTCATGGGAGAAGTGCTGCTGCTGCTCCACATCCACGTGCACGTTGGATCCTCTCCATCGGGGAAAAAGATAAAATAACAGGACTTATTTGGCACACAGACAACGCAAAAGCAGATGAAGCACTTCGACAAAAATAGAAATGCGAGATCCTAATAATCCTAATAAAAGAGGTATTTTTTTTTTAACTTGTTACAAAATCACGATTTAAGAAAAAATGGCAACACTGCTTAAAGACTGTGCTATGGCTCACTAACTTTAACCATAAAAAGTAAGATTTGATTATTTTTCTAAATTTTTTTATTCAAAAAATCGGAAAAAAAATCGATCAAAAATTCAAAAATGTTTTTTTTTTTGTATGGACAATTGTCCACGAGGGAGGGAAGGTTTCAGATTTCCAGAAAAGTGTCCACGTGGTTTATGGATGACTCCTAAGCTACCTTCACTAAAAAAAAAAATCGACTCTATTTTTGTGATGTTAAAAAAATCTTATTTTCCTGTTGTCCTGTTAAAACCATTATTGGTCCAATCTACAATGTCTTGGAAGCAAATTTATAGGAAATTTTCAAAGTTGTTAACGATAAAATTTTCGAGGCTCGATAACTATAATCGTGATTTCGATAATTCTCTCGGCGATCATCTTATCGCCGATAATGGACAGTAACTCATTTTTAAAATCTTTCTAAAATCGATTTAGTCCAAACAAATCGTGATATTTCACCAATAATATATATTAAAAATTATTATATACTAAAAATTCCGTATTTTTCGAAGTACTCAAATTTTCATAATTGCAATATATTGCTTGGTATCAAACCAAGCGAAATTTTGTATGCTTTTTCACTTCAAATTTTTTTTTCTTTGAAAATACTAAAATTTTCACAAAATACCGTATTTTTCGAAAGTACTCAAATTTTCATAATTTGCAATATGGGTATCAAACGAAGCGAAATTTTGTATGCTTTTTCACTTCATTAGAGTTTTTTTTTAATACTAAAATTTTCACAAAATACCGTACTTTTTGAAAATACTCAAATTTTCAAAATTTACATTATGGGTATCAAACGAAGCGAAATATTATGCATTTTCACATCATTAGAGTTTTTTTTGTGGAAAATACACATTTTTTCACAAAATACCGTATTTTTTCGAAAGTATTCAAATTTTCATGACTTGCAATATGGGTATCAAACGAAGTGAAGATTGATGTGCATTTTTAGTTTATTAGTGTTTTCTTTATGAAACACTCAAATACTGTATTTTTTGAAAATACTAAAATTTTCAAAATTCGCAAAGGAAGCGGAATTTTGAATATTTTTTTACTTAACTTCGTTTGATACCCATATTTTAAAATCTTTAATATTTTCAAAAAAATACGGTATTTTGTGCAAATTTTTGTATTTAAAAAAACACTTTATTAATGTGAAAAGGCAAACAACATTTCGCATCGTTTGATACCCATATTGCAAATTTAAAAAATATGTGTATTTTTAAAAAAAGCGGCATTTTGTGAAAATTTTAATATTAAAAAAAAACTCTAATAAAGTGAAAAAGCATACAATATTTTGTTATGAAAATTTGAGTACTTTCGAAAAATACGGTAGTTTGTGAACAATTTTGAGTTTTATACTTTGAAACTTTGCTCTGAAAAATCAGGGGTCAAAGTTTCAAAATTAGTTTAACATGTTTGGGCTTGTTTAAAAATGTTTTGAATTTTTATGAAATTCCAATTTTTCGCAAAAAAAAATGTTCGTCGATACTTAGATATTTTGGAAACTAATGATGGCAAAACAACTGAACAGTTGTATAATGCATTTTAAAAAAAAATTTCATTAAAATGTTGAAACTATGGCTCGTATTTTTTTTTAATATTTTTTAAGCTTGGTCATGATTTACAGAGAGTCACATATTTAATTTCAAAAATCGATAGTGCACGATGTCAATTTTTCTGTTAGGTTCTTTTATAGTTTAAGATAATAATAAAAAAAATCGTCCTTTTGTCAAAAGTTTTCGATAGTCTTAATTTTTCGGAAAATTAGCAACACTGACAAATTAATTTTGGACAATTTTGCAATATTTTTTTTTTCAAATATAAAAATTGAAATAACAATCTATAGTCTCAACATTTGAATGCAAAAAGTGTTTTAAAATGCATTTTACACTAGGGGAACAGCATCTAATTCCAGCGTGCCTCTAATGTTGCCATATCAGCACTTTGACATTCAATCACAGCTCATTAAAAGCGTTTTCAACTGATATCGAGTGATAGGGTACGTTATCCATTAGTGGACCCCTTTCCTATAGTGGACCCTCTGAACGGTTTTTGATGAAAAATTCAATAAAATCACAATTCATGCGTGTTGTTGTCTACAAATCTTTTATTTAGCATGTTCAGCATAATTTAAAACAATGTTGACTGACATTGAATCGTCCTTTTCACCAAAATAAGTGTTTTGAGTTCGACATCTGAAATCAGTCATGGCCACTAGCATTTTTACAACAAAACAGCATTTATATTTTATTATTGAATTAACCATCCAATCATGTTTGACTGATTATTTAACTTCAGCAAGTCGAAATAATGTAAGTTTAAGGAACTTTACTAAAATAAAGCGAAGAACTGCTCATTTTCGAGCAAAAATTAGGGGGGTCCAATATAGGACAACGAAAATCCAAACTTTTCCAAAAGTGGACTCCTGTTAATTTAACCTTTAAAAATGAAGAAAACTGTGTATTTATGCAAAAGTTTCTCTTAAACATACAATAAATGCTTGTTGTAATCAACCCAAAACGCATATTTTTTTCAATTATGAGTATAAATATAGCTGTTTTCATGTTAAAAGTACCAAAGTTGCTGAAACTGTAAGAATTTATAATTGATCAAAACTTTAGTTAATTGTACTTAACTGAAGCATCATAATTGAAGTTTGAAATGATATTTTATAATAATAAATCAATAACAAAACATTTTTTCAAACAAACGTGCGTGGTTTTATCAGCAAATGTAAACAAATCTATTGTTTAGTTTCGGTCAACCATTTATGTAATTAATATGGAAAAAATTGCATCAAATTAACTTTTTTTAATTATTTTTATTTTTACAGTAGTTTTTGAAACGTTTTCTCTGATCTTTTTCGGAAACAAATGTGTTTAAAATGTCTGTTAGGTTTTTTCGTTGTTTAAAGCCAAATTTGTTAACAAAACATATTTGCTTATGATGAAAAGTGATCAAAATCCATCTTTTATTCATTATATCTATCATTAGATCTACACCATGCATCAAAACATCAAAAATCGGTTAAATATGGTATAAAAATAACAGTTTGCCTATAGTGGACCCGGGTCCACAATCGGATTATGGACCCGGGTCCACTATAGGAAAAGGGGGTCCATAACAGGAAAAAAAACTTTTTTTTCAAATGGCTATTTTTCTGCACAAAAACAAATAACTGATGAAACAAATTGTCAAAATTGTTCAAAAGACTTCAGATTTCAATGTTTTGTACAAAGGGTTATGAAAAAGTGCTTAAAATATTGAAAATTTGTGAAAAATGTGCTTCGGCTCTACTAGGGGGTCCACTAATGGTTAAAATACCCTAAATGTCTCAATAAGAAGTGAGCAAGCAAGTTTCTATAAACAGTTTTGCAAAATTAGTTGTTTAAATAGTGAAAATCAGCAAATTGGATGGAGTTAGGAGCGAGTGCTTAACCTGCCAAACATACGAAAAGTTCCCCTAGTTCAGTTGTTTCGCAATCATTAGATTTCAAAAAAAGTAAGATTTGACGAAAAAAAAAAAAATTGGAGGAAAAAAAACTTTTTGCGATACTAAACATCGAAAATTTCCAAAAAAAATTGCACTCAAATTTTTAATGAAATTTAAAGTTAAAAAAAATTGTCCCCTTGATTTTTTGGGCCAACCTTGAAGGGGGGTGATGGGGGGGTGGGGGGTGACAAAAACTTTAAATAAAATTTGTACCAGCCTTATTGTAAAATTAATCCCTGAACCCTTCTTATCAAATAATACAATTTGACACCTGTTGCATTCAAACCATAGATGTCCTTTTTTAGTTCGATACCCCTTTTCTACGGCGCTCACACACACTACCATGCCTTTGATATGATAAAGTGTTCGTGTACGCCATGAAAAAAGCGACAGTTCATACATTGTTAGTTAAACATTGTCAAATAATCGGGGTACAAACTAAAAAGTGTCAAACCACTGAGGGTTTACTTGTATGAAAATGTAAAAAAATAAATAAAAAATATGAAAATGAGTATTATTGAAAATGGAGCATTTTTTCATGACCTTACACTTGTTGAGTGCAACTTAAATATCACATAAAAAAATAATCAAAAATGTATTTCAATCCAATTTTCTAATCTGATGCTGATCATATATAATTTCAAAAATCAAATTAAAAATGTATATTTTTTAACTCAGATTTTAGTGACAAAAACTGAAATAAAATAATCGAGTATGTATTAAAAAACAAAAACGGTACAGCTTGAAAAAATCAGATTAGGATTATTTTTTTTGAACTTTGACTTAATTTTTTAAATTTTCTCGTTCAATTGATCTGTTACACAAATCTGTGCCCCCATATGCAGTTCCCGTGAGGACTTGCACCGTTTTCGGTGTACACAATAACGGGCTCCCAAACCACCACGTTACGCCTCAAGAACCAGGCCGTGTGGAGGCCAGAACACTCCACAGAGCACCACGACGATGACGACAACATGATGTATCATAGTTCAAACTGCGGGGATGCCTGATCAATTTCGCACACAGCGTGAATTTGCTTTTATTTAATGCAAGATTCTGATAATATTATTTATAACAATCTATATGAAATACGCTCAATTTTGCTGCCTTGCTTTTTTCCTTCTCTTGAAAGCCTCATGCATTTGGTGGGGAGAAGGGAAGAATCTCGGTGGAACATATACGATTGTCCCTCATCCCCCCACCTTGGGCCCAACATATGCCATCTTCTTGGGGTTGAAGTGCTGCCAGCAGAAGCCGTGGCTCTTCAATTCAGGAAGGGGAGAAAAAAAGGAAAAAGGCCCGGGCGCCATGAGTTATGGGAAACGATATTCTTGGCAAACATGCGATAAACATAATTCGGAACAGGAGAAAAGCATATTTCTTTCCACGTGATGTTGCCGTTGGTGTTGTTGTTGTTGTTGTTGGCGGGCTCCCCTTTTCTGAGTGGTCGTGGACGAGCTGTACACTACACAGCAGGGTGGCGGAATGTTTTAAGAAAAACTAGAAAGTTGAAAAAAAAATTAATATTTCGAATTATATTTAGATCATGATCATGTGCGATAATCAAACAAAATATGTCAAAATCGTTAACATTGCATTTTATGGTTATTACTTCAAACTTGTTAGTCATGGATTTTTGTTAAGCAAATCTAATCTTGGAAGGCGTTTCTTAATCAATTTGATTCGTTTAGCAGAACAGATTTGTTTTATTCCAAATCAAATTTACACTGATTAAAAAGCAGTATAAAAACAGCGCCAATACCACAGTTGGGTATAGTTTGAACGGTTGTTTGACCAATACGACTTCAAAACAAAAATCATGAACGCTTCAATTCTGCTGTTTTGCTTGGTGGCGGCGTTCCTAGCCGTACTTGGGGCTGCAGTTCCGGTTGTCGAGATGGCTGAGGTAATATCTTAAACTTAACTTTCTTTAATTTTTCTCAAAATTCAAAAATCTACTTCTATTTTGTTTCAGAACGAACTAGTAGAACGCGCGCAGCGAGCTGCTGTAAGACCTCCTGATTAAGTATTTTTTGTTCTTGATTTTGATGAAACAAATCGTTTTCTAGATGGAAGCACCGGATTGCTTGTGGATGGGATGTATCTAAGAAAAATCTCGGTCATAGCCAGTGAAGCTGAAGCGGGAACGATTTTTCCGAAACCAAATGATAGTAAATAAATCGTTGTGAAGAAAGTTATTTGATTTAATTTACAATCCATGAATTCATGTTTAAAGACTTATATTTGAAAAATTTTAGGACCTAATGGTCAAATCGTCGAATTTAAATTGAAAATTAAAAAAAAAATATTTTTTAAAAATATTTACATTGAAAAGCTCAGAAAACTTCACAAAATTTAACATATGAGACATTGAAAATCGTTTCAAATCTGATATTTAACGAAAAGGATTCGTATGAGCGGCCATTTTTGAAACGCATTGAAACAACAATATTAATAAAAATCAAATGACTTGAAATTGTCAACTTTGTCATTTACGTGAACTAGTCACCTGACGGCAGTTCAAACTCAAACTCACTGTAGAATAAAATGAAAAAAACGAAAAAAAATGTTTTGATTGAGTTACACACAAATACAGTTCAAGTTATTATTTTTTTATATTTGAATTGTTTGGTAAACTTATCTACTAAAAAAAACTTACGTATTTGATGTTAAATTAATCCTACTATTTTTAAAATCACTTCTTTAAAAAAAATGACTTGATCCCTGCTTTTTTATAGTCAGTTTACAGTTTACTTATTCATTCATGGATAATTTTAGCAAAATTGAGAATGACTAACAGCAATTTGAACCATTTTTCAAATGATTTGTAAACAAAAAAATATCACCTTATGTAAACATGCTCAATTTTGGTCTAACAACGAATATTTTAAGTTATTACATATTTTAAAACTGAACTGGTTATACAGTCCAGACTCGATAATCCGAAGCCTCGATTATCTGAAGTTTCGATGATCTGAAGTTCGATTATCCAAAGGTTTCGAGTATCCAAAGGACTTCGGATAATCCAATCATGTAAAAAATCGTATTTTCTATTTTCTTACTTTTATCATCAAATTCGAGCTCTGCGACCACATTTTAGTCAAATTTGAGTTGTTGATTGCCTTTTAGCACAATTTCAGCACAATTAGCAAATTTTGTGATACATTGAAAGAGCTATACGATACAAAAAAGGGGGATCGTACAATTCAAAAGGGCTTAAAGCATATTGTTTGGCCAAACCATTTAATCAATTCATTTTCGTTGTACTTCGAAAGATGTAAACAATTTTGTTGTCGATTATAAGTTCAATTGAGGATTTAATCCTGAAAGCTTAATTTAGCGTTATCGAAACAAGTAGATTATTTCTGGAGTTTTTTTTAATGGTCCAATAAACCAAATTTTAAGTTTTTGCTTTTTGGATGTTTTTTTAATAACCCTGACTCAATGCGGTTTCAAAAACACTCAGAAAGTAAAAACTGGAAATTTGGTTTATTGGACCTTTTAAAAAAAAACTCTAGATTTGTTTAACTCAAATTGAAATATGCGCTGATAAAAAAAAGTTTTAAAAAGCATCACAAAAATTTACATATCCTTTTTTCCAAAAAAAAAGTCCAATAAATATTTTTTTTGCTTTTTGTGTGTTAATGATACCACCATGGGTCCAAAATATTCGAAAACAATAAAAAAAATTATTGAGTCGCCACCCTGTCCCCCTCTTAGTAAGCCCTGAGCCTTCGAGGAAAGAAGCAGGACTCTCATGACAAGCGAGTTTTATGTTTGCTGCAAACTGCTTGCTCTCTCTCTCTCCTCGTGGCTCAAGTCTGCGGTGGTGTACCATCGAGGCAGGCGTAATTGAATTATTTTGAAAGCTTTTTCCTGCCACTTTATTTTCTTGTTATGGGCACTCACAGCTTGCTGTGTGTTTGCCTTCTTTTTTTACTCCTGCTTCCGAATAAAACGCTTCTTTCTTTTTGTGCGCAAAGTAGTTTATAGTGCGACGTCACCTTACGCCAAGTTATTGAACACTTATTATGAAGTGTCGCAGCTCCCTCAAGTGGGTGGAAATAATAAACTCGATTTCCTAACATAATCTCACCCATGTTTTTACTTAAACCCTTTTTCCTACCCCCCAAACTTCAAACTCAATCACGTGGACTTCTCACACTTTAGGGGATGGGCCACCAGATGATGTGCCCAGCATGGCTCCAGGAAATGAGATTTACCGCTACCGAAGAAGCCCCTTCGTGGGCCGCGATAATTGCATTAGATTAGATAATTTGATTTCGGCGGGGTTATTATTCGTTGAATTTTACCGCCAAATCATTACAGCCATCGTGTAGTCTCAGCTGTTGGCGCGTGGGTAATTTCAAATGAACTCAGTAGCTTTGGCTACTTCTTTTGGGTTTTATTTTTGCAACGCATGCTGAGGTTACATGAGTTGGGTTTTAGGCTTATGGTACCATCTGTACTTGTTTCACTTACTATAATTCTGGATTTTTTTCCTTTTTTTAAAGGTTCTATAAACATATGAAACACAATAGTTTATAGGACTTTTCCAAAAAAAAACTCTAGAATTGGTATATTAGAGGTTACTGTTGGGTTGTAATGGAATATTCCATTACAACCCTACAGTAACCTCTAAGACTGCTTGCAACGCGGCTCTACTTTGTTCTAGCTGTTTCATTTTTCAAATAGAACTGAAACAGACCACCCGCAACGCGGAGTTGCAGTTTTATTTTTCGAGCAGTATTTTGAAACCGAAATAAAACTGCTCGACGAGTTTTTTTTCAAACGTGAGACGATTTGGAACTGGAATAGAACTCAGTTTCAAATAAAATCAGATATATAGAGATATCCACGTATTCTTACAAACACACACTATGATGCTGTGTTGATAATCATACGCACACAATTAAAAGCATTTTTTGAAACAACATTTAGATCAGCGCGTTGCGAGCATCGTGTTCTTGTTTTATTTCCGCCAGTTCTAAAAATTTAAAACTGCTCGCAATTTGAAACAATTATAAAACTTCGCGCTGCAGACAGTCTAATATCATTTCAATGGAGCACCCGCCGTCGAGCAGTTTTTTTACTTTTTCTACATTTGCATTTCTTATGGAGCGAACTGTCAAAAACTGCTCGACGGCGGGTACATACTTCATTCAAAACAAATCCACAAAACGATAGCGTCACACGCAACGCAATTAGGTGATATTATTGTTCACAACGATAAAGCTTATTTTTATGAGTACAATAATATTTTGTACGACCACAAAAAATTTAAAATTTATTTTTAATTCTTAAAAAAAAATAACTTCGTGACCTCTATTGACAGGAAGCATCCTACTTTTTTATGAAAATTTGTTTTTGTTTTATTTATTCATGATCTGTCAGCCCGACAATCTACAGGGTTGATGGCAAGCTGAAGGAAGTATTAGACTACGGCAAACAAACAAACAAACAAACTTTTTGACAGTTTGGCAGTTTGCCTGCTTTATTTGTTTGCCTGCATTTGTTTGCAGCACGTCAGCCTGCATACATTTTGCTTTGTTTGCGAGTTTGGCTAACTGTCAAACACGAAAAAGGGCTTCGATCTGAAAAATCGCCAAACATTGGAAAGAAGAACTCTTAAAACTTTAGAAAATTGTAGGGTTGGAAGTTTGACTTGTTTTATGTAACTTTGGCAATGTTTTTAAAATGTATTTTTTTATATTTAAAGTAATAATATAATAATCTATATTTTAAGTAATAATAAATATGCAGTAATTTTTGTAGTGTCCCAGACTATGCCTCTACGCATTTTTTACAATTTAAATAATAATGGTGCCATTGAGGTTTTGCAGCGCAACTGTGTTTCAAATGTAGGTGGCGTCAAAATGAGGTTAAGCTGGTACAAATTTTATTTAAAGCTTTTGCTTCCCCCCCCCTCCCCTCCCCCTTCAAAGTTAGCCCGAAAAATCAGAGGGCAAAAAATATTTTTTCTAAAAACTTCAAAATTCCAATGGGAATTTAAGTACAATCAGCTGATATCAATTTAAAATGCATTTCCCTGCGATTGAAGAACAAAATCGCTTATTTCTCATGATTCCCTGCATCAACCTTAATGAAACTGGTTGCAAAAGACGAGAAAAACATTTTGCTTTAAAATAATGAGCGTATATATCAATGAAATATACATTTATATTGTTGATAACAGATGTGTTAACGTATATTCAACCATTTTTTTTTGATTTTTGACAAGGGGACCATCCATAAACCACGTAGGCACTTGGGGGGGGGGGGTTATGGCGATTGTTTTTTTTTTTTTTTTGTATGGACAATTGTCCACGAGAGGGAGGGGGGATTGAAATTTCCAAAAAAGTGTCCACGTGGTTTGTGGATGCTTGCCAAATAGTCCAAATTACTATCTTTTTCTAAATTTACAGTTTTCTCATAGAAAAATCAAACAAATATTGGAAAGTTGTACACCAAATGTTGGCAATATTTTTTCACATCCGCATCCGGCATAAGTTTTATAAAAATGTTGATTGTGAAGGAAAAAACACAATTTTTCAAAAAAATCATAGGTTTACGCTATTTGTTCATAGGTCATGTGTAGGGTTAGTGAAATTTCACGATTTCGCGGACAGCGTGAAATCCGCGAAATTTGGCTTTTTCCGCGAAATCCCGTGAAATTTTATGTTTTTGTGAAAATGTAACGATATTTCATAAAATAACTTATCAAACTCAAAAAGGAATAAAAATAATGTTATGAACTACTGTAGAATTAAGCGAGTGAATACCCTGGTTTTATTACTAATATACTGCCGTTCTACGCATAATTGTCCCATGTTCAAAAAAGTGCAACTGAGAAAAACGCGATTGAAGTTTTTCGACCGTTTTTTTGTGTTTCTACGCATAATTGTCCCGTGGGTCCCTATTCACCCCATAAGTCCCTAATCATCCCAGTTAGCAGTTTATCACTCTTATTTGTAATCGTCTTGCTATACAATAGGTAAATAAGACACAATACATCGTAAAACTGATAATTTCGTGAAAAAAAATACTTTATGGGACAATTATGCGTAGAAGTACAACGATGGGACAAACAGACTTGGTGTTGTTTTCAATGAGTTTCCGAACAAAGTACTACAGTTTTTGAGTTTTTCGAAAAGTAAACGTCAAACTAAACCTAAAAATGACAAAAAGTCAAAATCGACCAAAAATGACATGGGACAATTATGCGTAGAACGGCAGTATAGGGTTAATGATTTTTGACGGTTTCGTAGACGGCGTGAAATTCGTGAAATTTATCAATTTTAGTGGATCATTGAATGCAAATATGGGCAAAAAAAAAAGTATAAATATTGAAATAACAAGCCATAGTTTCAACATTTGCATGGAAAAAGTGTTTTAAAATGCATTTACACTAGTTCAGTAGTTTTGCAATCATTAGTTTTCAAAAAATGTAAGATTTGACGAAAACAAAAATTTTAGCAAAAAAAAAAAACATTTTGCGATAGTTGAAAATTTTCAAAAATTCGAAAGATTTTTAAATCAACCCAAACATTCTTAAAATGATTCCAAAAATTCTAAAAATGGAATGAAAAACGCAGGGGAATGAATTTTAAATTTATTTCAGCTGATCCATTGAAATTTTTAAGTCTTTCGAAAAAAAAATTGTTGTCCCCTGATTTTTCGGGCCAACTTCGTAGGGTGGGGAAGGGGGGGGGGGAGACAAAAACTTTTAATAAAATTTGTACAAGCCTAACGACTTAATAAATATTTCATCCAAATAGAAAAGAAATTTTATTAGTTTTCAATTAAAAAGCTTGATTATATATGTGTGTCAAGTTGATATGAACCATTTGAAGAAATGTTGAGATTTTTGAGTTTTCTAGAAACTGACAAAATTTAGTAATATTTTCATTCGCTGTATTAAAAATTTTAGTGCTATTTTATTTGAAAGGTATAGTTTTGAAAGCAATTAAAAGAATCAAGCTTTGTTTTATTCAAAATAAAATTAAGAGTATTTTTTATCTTTGGAATCATATTTTAAAAACATAACAATTTTTTTTGGGCCTGTTAAATTTAAACGATATTTGTTTATTTGGGTGGATGATTCCCGTGAAAGTTAAAAAATACTACTTTTTTGTTTTCTCTTCTCATTTAGAATAAAAATTTCGATTTTGTTAAAAATTATATTATTTTTGCAAAATGTTTATAAATTTAGTTTTTGATAAATGAGCTAAAACCCTTAAAAATATGTATAAAAAAAATATGGCTAAATGACGCAGAAAATTCAATTTATTTTACTCATTTTGACTGGACAAATCTAGCTTTGATATGAAATTCAATAAAATGTTAAATGATATAACAGAAGCAAATTAGCGAAAACATTTGAGCTTTGTTAGTCGAATATTAAAAGAGCAGTTCAGTAAATGAGAATACGCGTGCCCTACATTTTGTTTCAAAATATATATAGAGCCCATCCAATAACCAGGAGGATTTTTTTTTGAAAATTGGAAGAATTTTTTTGAAGCATAAAAAGTAGTTTCTGTGATTTAAACATAGGATTTTCAGAGTTATTTTAACATTTTTCAAGTTCCGCGAAATTTGCGTGAAATTTGGTGTTTTGAAATTGAGGTCCCCGTGAAATTTGCAATTTTCGAGCGTGAAAAATCACTAAGCCTACATGTGTCTTTTAGCTTTGCTGCAAAACTTCTATTCTATAGCAGAAAATGAGAAAAACAAGCAAAACATTGAAAAAATGACTGTAAAAACATGAAAAAATTAGATAGGCAAAACGTAAAATTAGATAGAAAAAAGAGTTCCCAAAATCGTGAACAAGCGTTCAAGAAAATGGGAACCACGAACAAAGTGTTCAAATTCCATGGTACGATTTTGAAAAACGTACCATGGCATTTGAACACTTTGTTCGTGGTTACCATTTTCATGAACGCTTGTTCACGATTTTGGGAACTCTTTTTTCTCCGTGTAGAATAGTCCAAATACTACCAAAAACAAACATAAACTAAACAAAAATGCAAATTAAAATACTAAAAATAAAACAAGAAAAACATAAAACAAGAGAAGCGAAGTTTTTTCGTAGAACAAAAGTTGCGTAAAATGCCCTCCTTGAGGGTTAAAGTAATTTTGCTTGATCAAATCAATTCAAACTGGGCAAATTTGCTTTGGAATCCTTCAACAGAAGTGATAAGTTTTGTTCAAAAAAACAGATAAAATTGTCAAAAAAAAATAGTATAGCAACAACTCCAATCCCACAGTTGGACACAATTTGAACGGTTGTTTGACCAAAACGACTTCAAAACAAAAACCATGCACACTTTAATAGGGTCCTAAAGCCCTATGTTAATTTTTATGTACAACGATAAAAAAAAACACGATAAGAAACCA
The DNA here is from genome assembly GCF_016801865.2 of Culex pipiens pallens. NCBI lineage: Eukaryota > Metazoa > Arthropoda > Insecta > Diptera > Culicidae > Culex > Culex pipiens. Next base: position 170,304,532 of record NC_068939.1, read on the forward strand.
TTTCTGATCAATTGACAAGACAACATTTTTTCGATGAGTCAACCTTGGAACGAACTGTCAAGTAGGATCTATCCTGTCAAGAAAGGCCGCGAAGTTATTTTTTTTTAATTGATTTGAAAATCCATTTTAAATCCTTTGTGGACGTACAAAGGGCCATTGTAGAAAAATAAGCTTTATCGTTGTGAACTATAATATCACGAATTTATGCTTTATTTTAGGACCCAATTTTGATTTCAAAAATGATTTTTTTATAGATGGCATCACCGAAGGTCAAGTGCATCATGTTGAACTTCAAATGTGAATACGACGTGATCGTGCTATCTTTTCGCATTTTGACGTTTAGAGGAAAACGCTTTCCAATGTTGGACCTTCAATAAACAAAAGCTAGAGCTCGTTTTGTTTGACTGACCGTTCTGTGAATTGATCCGAAATTTGGTGGAATTTGGTTGCTGGAGTCCAGGGTTATACGAAAAATGTATACAGTAGTCGAGCACGCACGTGTGACAAAACGTGCTTGACTAAAATTCCCTTGGACAAGTTGTCTAAACTATGTGTCAAGACAGCACGATCAGATCGGACTTTCATATGGAGAGCACAGAGGTTTCACGTTTTTTTTTTTATTATATCTCAGGATTGAAATCAATTTTTAGGGATCTGTGAAGGCCATCAACTTATGATTGATCTGAAACTTGTCACAGCAAATTTAAATTCACCACTGCTCATTTACACTCGTTTGACAGTTGTCTGAATCAGATTTTTTCCAAAGACTGAATAATCGAGTCTAGACTGTATTATAGACTGTTTATAACATCTGAATATTAGTTCAATAAGAAAAAATATCAAGCTTTAACAAATGCAACCATATTTTGATCAACACCGGTTGTCAACTTCAAATCCCTCCAGCTCATACATTACACATCCGAAGGACCCCCGACGCGGCAGGAATCTACTCCTAACAATCACTAATCCGTTAAAACATTTCCATTGAGATTCTTCGGTGCTCCCGGAGACCAAAGTCAGTTAGGTACGTATAAAGCAAACATCTACCGACGACATGCCGTCTCCAAGTCCCTTTGTTTTGCGTTGAACCGTTTTTTTTTTTCAGTTTAGATCTCCGCTGGCAAGAAGGACCTTTTTGCTCTTGATCTTGACGAGAAATGAATTTGTACCCTTTTTCCTCCCAACAAAATGGACTGCTTTGTCAAGTGATTCTTCAAAATCGCATAACTTCGACAATTAGTCGCAACGCTCTAGATAAAATGTAACAATTACCTATTGTATTTCGAACATTCAACTCTTTAGGAAAAGTCATTGTAGCAAAAACGATAAGGACTCTTGAGATCTCTGCCTGAACAATGTTATAAAATGAAACTGTAGCAAAAGTTGGGTCCAAAGTGGAAATTTCCCAATTCGTATCCAAGCATGCCTTTGCTCGCAGAAATTCCGTTCCATAATCGGTGGGAGGAGCTTCCGCCAGGGGCCAATCGCAGCATGTTTGCGTAGGTTGATTTTATCCTTTTTTTGCCTGCCTTCTCTTCTATATCCCAGCCGTGGCCTACCAAGATAAAGTGACCACCACGGTGAAGAGTCGACCAAAACATGGGGCTGGGGCAAAATGTGGATACTGTGTTGCGATATGTTTTGCAATAATTAAATGGCGCGCATGCGTTGTTAGTCACCAACGGAGGAATATCGTTATTATGTTTGAAATGTTACATTATATATTGCATGTTTTTTGTTCTTGTTTTGGTGATTTGCCAAAAAAAAAGATTTATATTGAATATACGGCACATTACAATCCAAACTTGATTTTACGAAGCCTCAATTATCCGAATTATTCCATTTTTATATTTGCTTTTTAGTTCAGCGACTCCATATTAGTTGAATTTGAGATTATAATTGATTGCCTTTACCATTATCAAATGCATTTCTCATCTGCAATCATATCTAGCATATTACGAAGTGAGCAAGCAATTTTCTATCAAATAATTTGCAAAATAATTTGTTCAAATAGTGATAACCTGGTAATTGTACGAAGGCAGAACCAAATCCCTAACCCCTCAATAATAAAAGAATATCCTCTGTTTGAGTCCAACGACCTTAAATAAGACAGATTAATATCTGTTTCAAATCTATAAGGCCTAAAATATGTTTTTAGCAATTCTGGATTTTTTATTTACAGGTCTAATTGTTTATTAGACCTGTAAATAAAAAAAAAAAAACCGAATTAAGCTTGAAAGCGGCTTGAGTCAGGGGTATTCAAAAACACCCAAAAAGCTAAGAATATTTTTTTGTTGAACCTTTTCAATAACAAACTCAAGAATTGAAAAAATACAGATTTTTTTATTTTGTTAAAAAAGAAGAGAAGAGCAGGAAAGCTAAGCGTAAGCATCTGAAAATTAAAAGTTGGATTTGCCTAAAAAAAGAGTTTTGACCAAAATTACATATGATTTTGCCAAGCGTGCAACTGATATTATGTAGAAGCTTTTATGGCACTACCCACTAACACCATGCGGGGGAAGCTTTCCCCTAACGCTTAAACGCTGTACTTTCAAAAGGTAAATGGAACAAACGTTGCATGAAACATTGTACGCAAGTGGTACGCTACACAGAAAAAAAAATGATGGTAATATTCATCAGGAAATGGTGACAGATTTTGTGGCAAAAAAAAATGATTAATTTTACCCCAGAAAATGATGAATTTTCATCAGATTTTGATGAATATTCATCAGGTTCACATTTTTACACTTTTTTTTATGTAATATTACTCAAAAAAGAGGTAATATTCAACCTACCAAATTTTCAACATTCAAAAATTCAACTTTTCTTTTTTTTTGAACGAAAATCAGAACAAATTAAAAAAACGATACCTTGTTCAGGGCCCAGAACAAAATTGGAGATTTTGTTTGAAGGTCCAATAAACCATTTTTTTGTTGCTTTTTTTGTGTTTTGAATACCTCTGACCATGGGGTTTTAAAAAGATCCAAAAGCAAAAAATCATAATTTGATTATTTGTAACTTCAGTTTTCTGAAACCAACCAGGGTAACAGATGGTAACTGGATTTTCAGTAAGTTTAAAAAAAGTCAAAATGACGTAAGAAAAGCAGCAATCGAAGATCTGTCAAACTGAACTGAAATTTCAGTTAATAAAGACTTGAGCAATTCTCTACCAAAACCGGAAATGGACCCAATTTGTATTTTTTGATTTGGCTCAAACTTTGTGGGTGCCTTCCCTATAATCAAAGAAGCTATTTTGGGTCATTGGTTCACCCATACAAGTCTCCATACAATTTTGGCAGCTGTCCATACAAAAATGGTACGTAAATTTTCAAACAGCTGGTGTCTTCGGCAAAGTTGTAGGTATTGTTGAGGACTATTGAGAAAAAAATAGGTACAAGGAAAAAAATTGCTGATTTTTTATTTAACTTTTTGCCTTCCTCACTTTACTGAGGAAAGGCTATAAAATCACTCAAAAAACGAAATTCTTAATTTGACCTCCTAGACCCACCTTCATGTATACATATCGACTCAGAATCAAATTCTGAGCAAATGTCTGTGTGTGTGGTGGGATGTTGATCAAAAAAATTTGCACTGGATTATCTCGGCACTGGCTGAACCGATTTGGACCGTTTTGGTCTCATTCGATCCGTCTTGGGGTCCCATAAGTCGCTATCAAAAATTATGGAGTTTAGTTAAGAGCTTCAAAAGTTATGCTGAAAAAACGATTCTAACAAAAGTCCGGAAGATTGTAAAAAGGGTGGTTTTTGTAAGAAAACCCGTCATGCTATACATTTTCAGAAAGGTATTTAAAAGACCTTTTCAACGCGTCCAAGACATTGAAGATCTGACAACCCTATCAAAAGTTATAAGCACTTAAGTGTTATTTATGCACTTTTTTGAGGCCGGATCTCAGATATTTTGATGAAAACGTTGTCCGGATCTCTCATGCAACCTATCGTTGGATAGGTAATCAAAAGACCTTTTAAACGCGTTCAAGACATTGAAGATCTGACAACCCTTTCAAAAGTTATAAGCACTTAAGTGTTATTTATGCACTTTTTGGAGGCCGGATTTCAGATATTTTGATGAAAACGTTGTCCGGGTCTCTCATGCAAACTATCGTTGGATAGGTAATCAAAAGACCTTTTAAACGTGTCCAAGATATTGAAGATCTGACAACCCTATCAAAAGTTATGAGCACTTAAGTGTTATTTATGCACTTTTTGGAGGCCGGATTTCAGATATTTTGATGAAAACGTTGTCCGGATCTCTCATGCAACCTATCGTTGGATAGGTAATCAAAAGATCTTTTAAACGCGCCCAATACATTGAAGATCTGACAACCCTATCAAAAGTTATAAGCACTTAAGTGTTATTTACGCACTTTTTGGAGGCCGGATCTCATGATCATCTCATCTCATAACATTCATGCGACCTATCTTTGGATAGGTTATTAAGAAATCTTTTCAACGAGCACGAATTGGACTGAAGATCGGACTACCCTATCATAAGTTGTAAGCACATTAGTGCCCTGCAATATGAAGATAAAACACTGAAAAACACCGCCATTTTGTGTCTATTTTGGATAGCACCCTTTAATATGAGGAAGGCGCCAACCACCTAAGGGAGGATTAAGTAACGTTTTTCACATAAACTCAATTTCCCAAAAAACGTATTTTTTATTTTTAAGATTTTTTGATATGTTTTAGGGGACAAAACCCCGCAACTTTTGAGCCATAGAGAAGTATGGTCAAAAAATCTGCCGCTGAGTTTTGAATTTTTGAAAAAATAGGGATTTTCGGAAAAAAAAATCAAAATTTCATGCAAAAACAAATTTGACCAATTTTTTTAATGTAAAATTGAATTTTCAATCGAAAAGTACTTTACAGATTTTTTGATAAAGGGCTCCATTTTCAAGATATAGCCACCGAAAATATGATTTTAGCAAAATATTAGCATATATATTTTTTTTTAAAGTTCAGAAAATTTGCTATAAAATTATCTAAGAGACATTAAAGATTGGACCTCTGGTTGCTGAGATACAGCGGCTTAAAGAAAAATAAACAGGAAAATTGAAGTTTTCTAAGTCTCACCCAAAGAACTAACCATTTTCCAAGCCATTTTCTAATGTCGATATCTCAGCAACTAATAGTCCGATTGTCAATGTTAAAACATGAAACATATGTAATTTTTTTCGATCTTCTTGAAAAAAAAATATTTTTGAAATTTTTTAATCAAGACTTACATTACAAAAGGGCGTAATATTGAATGTTTGTCCCTTTTCAAATGTTAGTCTTGATTTAAAAAATTCGAAAATATTGTTTTATTGGTCTGGACTTTATAATCAAAAATAAATAGTAGACGTGCATGCAAGAAAGATAAAATGGCCTCGAAAGGAATGGCTCGTGAAGGCACAATATTGCATCATTTACTCAATTTCACCGACCTAAAATTAAGCTTGAATTGGTGATATTACACAGTCCAACAAGATTTTGTCTCTGAGACGAGTATATGTGTTCCTAGTAGAATTTTGCCTGCTGAATCCGGATCCGGGTCAAGAATTGCTCCAAATGGTCCCAATTTTGAGATACACCCGTTTGAAATGTTAGTTTAGGCCAAAATTAGCTACTTTGTTGACTATTTTACAAAAGAACTATTGAATAAACAACTAAACCAATACATGTATCTTAAAGTTCACGTTTTCCCCTTTCTGAAACACCCCTGGTTTTTTAAATTTGATTGTTTCTACGCATATTTATAGCCATTTTAAAATTATATTTTCAGTTGGTTCTCATTCAAGTTTTTCCAACTTGCATGCAAGTCAAATTCTAATTTTAAAATGGCTATAAATATGCGTAGAAATAATCAAATTTTAAAAACCAGGGGTGTTTCAGAAAGGGGAAAACGTGAACCTTAAGATACATGTATTGGTTTAGTTGTTTATTCAATAGTTCTTTTGTAAAATAGTCGACAAAGTAGCTAATTTTGGCCTAAACTAACATTTCAAACGGGTGTATCTCAAAATTGGGACCATTTGGAGCAATTCGGGACCCGGATTCGGATTCAGCAGGCAAAAATCTACTAGGAACACATATTCTCGTCTCAGAGACAAGAAACATTTGATTTTTTGTTGAACTATGTTATTGTTCACAACGATAAAGCTTATTTTTCTGAGTTCAATGACCCTTTGCACGACCACAAAGGATTAAAAATGGATGTTTAATTCAATTTAATAAAAAATAATATTGCGGCCATTCTTGACAGAACACATAGGGCTTTAAGACCTCGTTTAAGACCGTGTTTAAGACCCTATCCAGCTTTTGAAGCAAAAATGGCGTTCGAATGGTGAACGCCCGAAATGTCAAAATCACGCAGTGGTACCAACATTACGAAAAAAGTGTGCCATGACATGACAGATGCATTTTTTTCTAATGTTGGTGCTCTTGCACGATTTTGACATTTCGGACGTTCAACATTCGAACGCCATCTTCGCTTTAAAACCTGGATAGAGCTTTATGGCGTTTCGCGTACACACACTAGCGCACCATTTGATGTTGCTGGCCGGACAAAATTTAACCTCAATCTTTTTTTGTGTACGTACACGAAATACATGCACACGTAGATAACTCTATTGCACATGCAACGAGGTCACGTCGAGTAGAGGTGTTGAGGAACAGTCTTCGGAACCATTTTTCAAAAATCCAGGATACTTTTATGTTGTACAGATCTTTCATTATTTGATTTCAATTGCTGCAGACTTTTCGGTTTTAGACTACATAAAACTGGCATTCTGGCTCAATGAGTGGTATCTAAAGGCACAGAGAACAGATGTATATCATTGAACAAACAGCATTGAAAAACGTGTGTAAAAATTCAAACCAAAATACGTTGAAAAGAGCTAGGGTGTGCACCATCCGCCTAGATAGCGCCACTTCCAAAATCATGATGGCCTACAGTAGCAGAACGTTGGACCATCTAATCACTGCATAAAACATTCCGTACGAACGACATCAGACCAATGTCTGACTGCCCTTCATCAGAGGGTTGTAATTTTACGCGCCAAAGAAGGTAAACAAAACGAAATCGGACATAACATGTGTAAAGGGACTATTTTAAGTTGTCGCTTGAAAAATCATTTTTGAATGAATTTTCTGTTATGTTTTCGTTAATGTTAATGCATTTTTGCATTACTTTTAGTCAACTGGAATTATACAGAAGTGAATTTTATATTTAAACGAGATTAACATTTATTTTCTTTCGAAATTATTGAGCCTTTTAAATTGTGAAGTCAAGTATTCTCAGCCGCGACGGTGGCACCGCCAAGCGTATCCTGCACACTCTAATTTCTTTGATGCAAGATTGTATGCAACGCATTTTTTTTAGTTTACACGGTTTACACACAAGTTAGAACCAAGATGTACATCTGTTCTCTGTGCTAAAGGTAAGAATGAGGATAATAAAAAGAACGACACTCTAAAATTTATAAATTTCATAGCGTTTAAAATACCAAAATTTTCGGTTTGTACACCTTTTTGCCCTGATAAAAATTCTGACTAACAGGATATTGTTGCCAAATAAAATTACAATTCTTGACTTTTTTTTGATAAGGTCCTATAAACAAATGTAAACATTGAGTGTATCCCTTTCACACCTTATGTCAAAGTCCATCGGAGTAAGCGGGATACACTCAATGTTTACATTTGTTTATAGGACCTTATCAAAAAAAAGTCAAGAATTACAAATAGCATCGAAATCACTTTAAGAAAACAAAAACAAAGATTCTTAATAATACAGATATGTTTCAAATATTTTCAAAACCCTAAATCAAGAAAAACAATGTAAAGGGGCCAATAATAGTGTATCCTGCTCACTCCTTATGCAAACATGCACTGAAGAGAGCAGGACACACTCTTTGACTACAAATCTGGAGATTTTTGTTTGAAAAGGTCCAATAAACAAAATTTCCAGCTTCAGCATTTTGGGTGTTTCTGAAACCGCCTTGAGTCAGGGGTATTAAAAAACACCCAAAAAGCAAAAACTGAAAATTTGAATTGCATTGTTAATTTAATTTGGTTTACCGCAGTGGATTTTCTTGAAATAATTCGAACTTTCAAAAATCCACCAAAGCATCTACCGGTGGATACTTTTGTACCACAGTTTTTTGTGTGATCAAGGTAGATGCTTTGGTGGATTTTTGACAGTTCGAATTATTTTTAGAAAATCCACGGCGGTTAACCAAAATCAAATTAACAATACAACTTTGGGACCATCCATAAACCACGTGGACACCTTGGGAGGGGAGGGGGGGTTTCCGATTGTCCACGCTCCATACAAAAAAGATGTTATTTCCATGTATGGAAATTGTCCACGTAGGGGGGGGGGGGGGGGGGGGGTTGTTGAGATTTACAAAAAAGTGTCCACGTGGTTTGAGGATTGTCCCTTTGGTTTATTGGACCTTTTAAAAAAAATCCAGAAATTTTCATTGTCCCATTTACATTGTTTTGCTTGAAATTAAAGCCCTCAAGAAACGTCTGACTAACCTGACCTTTCCGTTGCCGCCACTGGCACCAAACAGCGTCAATGTCAAGTTTGACAGTTCAAATTCGCACAAACACACAACGAAAACGAACTGGCGATCCGATTCAAAACCGCGAGTGCGAGAGCAAGAGGAAGAAGGACATACGCTGCCACTGCCAGAAAGAACCCATCATTCATAAAAAAGAGTGGATCCAGCAGAAAAAAAAACTTGTCCATCGCGTAAAAGCTGCCATTTTTCGGTGCGTATTCGTTTCGGGCTCGTAGCTGAATCTGTGGCGTTGTGGTGTACCGCTTTTGTTAGTGCGTGTCCGCGGTTCGGAATGTGCCGGCTCTAGTTTGTGTCCTCACGGAAGAACAGAAAAAACATCCGCCGGAACAATGTGAGAAAGGAAGCTGCTGCCCCCAAGCCGAAACGACGGGAGTGTGCTGTCACTTTGTGAAGGAAAAGGAAGAAAAAAGAGTTACTTTTTGTCCGTGTCAAAAGTCCTTGAGAGAAAATCTGCCTCCGAGCTGACCGGTTGTTCCGTTCGCGTGCAAATTGTCCCCCGTGCGGACACGGGGACCGTGTCAAAACTGGACAATGTCCTCGAAGCTGTTGAACTACCCGGCGGCCTCTTCTAATCCGCACCTCGCGTCCGGAACCGGTCCGTCATCCGGAGGTTCGTCCGCGCCTGGAAACGCCACCGTCGCCGGCCAGCTCAACCTGGAGAACCTCCAGCTGGACGACATCCTGTGCACCGTGTGCCAATCCGTGCTCGTAGAACCCGTGTTTCTGCCCTGCCAGCATCGGTTCTGCCGCAACTGCCTCAGCGGAACCATCGAAAAGAACAACCTAAACTGCCCGTGCTGCCGGAAGCGCTTCGGAACCTGGTACCGGAACGCGTCCCGCGTCAACAAGCTTGTCCACGAGCAGCTGTGGAGTGCCATCCAGCGCCAGTTCCGGGAGTATCTGGAGGAGGACGGCGGTGCCCCGGGGCGTTGCAACGGGAACGGCGGAACCGGCGGTGGGAACGGAATCGTGACGAGCTGCTTTGTGCCGCGTAAGTTTATTCATGGTTGTTTTGTTGAATTGAATTTGGGATTTTTTAATATTGAATGATAGGAATGGTAGTATTGATCTGCGCGAAATGGAAGATGGTAACAAAAAAAATCTCTGGGCTTTGTTTATCTTTCGGTCAGTCAACCTTGTTTCTGTTTGCGGTTATCTCATTGCGAATTTTGTGTTTGCAATTTACTTCTTCTTAATTTACTTATTCAAGTGATCTTGTTGTAATTTTCATTAATATGTGGTTTTGAATTTATAATATTATTATATATTTGAAGGAGCAAGGCTCCTCAAAAGCGTTTTAAATAGGAAACTGATACAAGAAATGTCCAATCAGGTTTCTGTCAAAAGTTTTGCATGATAAATTGTTTAAATAGTGAGTATCTACAAATGGACGGAAATAGGAACAAATCTCTACCCTAACAAATGTAAGAATATTTTACCCAAGTTGTTTTTTTTTTTTTTTGGATTTAGAATATCTTTTTTAACTGAAAAAAAAAACAACTTATTTTTGCTTATCCCTCAAAAGACAAACTCCAAGTATAGAGGAATTTTATTTAAAAAAAAATGCTTAAAATCTTTATTGCAATTCCGTCCCGAAACTACTTACTATTTCAATCCTGAGATATTTAACAAAAACCTAAAAAAATCTTAAATTCTTAAATTCCTTAATTCTTAAATTCTTAAATTCTTAAATTCTTAAATTCTTAAATTCTTAAATTCTTAAATTCTTAAATTCTTAAATTCTTAAATTCTTAAATTCTTAAATTCTTAAATTCTTAAATTCTTAAATTCTTAAATTCTTAAATTCTTAAATTCTTAAATTCTTAAATTCTTAAATTCTTAAATTCTTAAATTCTTAAATTCTTAAATTCTTAAATTCTTAAATTCTTAAATTCTTAAATTCCTTAATTCTTAAATTCTTTAATTCTTTAATTCTTTAATTCTTAAATTCTTAAATTTAAATTCCTTAATTCATAAATTCCTTAATTCTTAAATTCTTAAATTCTTAAATTCTTAAATTCTTAAATTCTTAAATTCTTAAATTCCTTAATTCTTAAATTCCTTAATTCTTAAATTCTTAAATTCTTAAATTCTTAAATTCTTAAATTCTTAAATTCTTAAATTTTTAAATTCTAAAATTCTTAAATTCTTAAATTCTTAAATTCTTAAATTCTTAAATTCTTAAATTCTTAAATTCTTAAATTCTTAAATTCTTAAATTCTTAAATTCTTAAATTCTTAAATTCTTAAATTCTTAAATTCTTAAATTCTTAAATTCTTAAATTCTTAAATTCTTAAATTCTTAAATTCTTAAATTCTTAAATTCTTAAATTCCTAAATTCTTAAATTCTTAAATTCTTAAATTCTTAAATTCTTAAATTCTTAAATTCTTAAATTCTTAAATTCTTAAATTCTTAAATTCTTAAATTCTTCAATTCTTCAATTCTTCAATTCTTCAATTCTTCAATTCTTAAATTCTAAAATTCTTAAATTCTTAAATTCTTAAATTCTTAAATTCTTGAATTCTTAAATTCTTAAATTCTTACATTCTTACATTCTTAAATTAAAATTAATTCTTAAATTCTCAAATTTTTAAATTTTTGAATTCTTAAATTTTTAAATTCTTAAATTCTTCAATACTTAAAATCTCAAATTATTAAATTTTGAAAATTAAATCTTAAAAATGCTGAAATTTGTATAACCCAATCTCACACCCCAGACTCAAAGGGGTGACCGATGACGGATGACTGATGACGGTTTTTAAAATTTTGGATTTTTTAATTTTAATGTTTTTAAAATTTGTAATTTGTTATTTTTTAAATTTTTTGATTTCTAAATTTTTTTATTCTACAATTTTGAAAAAATAGAGTTTTTGAATGTTAAAATTTCGGGATTTTCGAATTTCTATACATCAGATTTTGAAAATTTTGAAATTTTTACTTGTAATATTGTGAATTTTATTGAATTTATAAATACTTTAATATTTAAATTATTATTCAATTCTGCATATATTTTATTTTGAATTTTCAAATTTCAGATATCAAAAACTGTTGAAATTCCTTTATATTTTTTTAAATTTGTTTGTTATTAAAAATTTCTGAAATGTTTGTTTTTCCATATTTTCAAAGTTTTATTTCTGAGTAATATTGCTAAATTTCAAATTATTATTGAATTTTTAGTAAGAAAATAGATATTTGTATGATTATTATCAAGTTTATTTTCACTCTGGAAAACTTCATTTCGGTCTCGCCAGTGTGGATCAATTGAACAGCGCAGTGGACTCATTATCCAGATGTGGCTGATTGGTACCAGCAATAGTTGGCGACACGATGGCCGACTGCTACAAAGACAACTTCTTTTTTTACTCCATTTCTTGTCCATTTCGACCAAAAATCTAAATCTGTCCTTTTAATATCTCTACTGCCCAAATGTTTATTTTTCCCGTGTTCAGGTGGTCATTTTGAGCAACTTTTGTTCTACGAATAACTTACTACTTTAGTTTTATGTTTTTCTTGTTTTTTTTACTATTTTAATTTGCATTTATCTTGTTAAGTTTATGTTTGTTTTTGATAGTATTTAGCCTATTTTACCACCTCCTATCATTCTATTATGCCTTTCTTTTTTGTTTTTTAAAGTCACAATTTTTAAATTTTTTGTTTGTTTTTTTCACATTTTCTGCTACAGAATGGCACCATTATCATTTGAATTGTAAAAAAAAGCGTAGAGGCATAGTCTGGGACAACACAAAAATTACTGCATACTTGTTTTTACAAAATATAAATATTTACATGGGTAGCAGACCATGTTCACATAAATGTCCCATATGCAATTAGAGCAATCTGAGAAAAACGCAAGGCAAATTTGTTCCACACACGTGTTTAGTTTTTGCGAAAATGTTGTAGGATTTTCTAAAAGAGCAAACGAATTTGAACTAAACTGCATCAATAACTCAAAAGCGATGAAAATGCATATGGGACATTTATGCGATCAGGGGCAGTATAGGAAATGTTAGTAAAACACAGCCAAAGTTGACCCCTAAAAAATGACATTTTTAAAAACATTGGCAAAGTCACATAAAACAACTCGAACTTCCAACCTTAAAATTTTCTAAAATTTAAAGAGTTCTTCTTTCCAATGCTTTTTAATGACCAAGCAATCATTGAAAATTGTTTTTTTTTGCGATTTTTTTTAGATTAAGCTTGTTTAGAGGCGGGTTTAAGTTGTAGAGGGTTAAAGCACCGTTCGGTCGGTGGTTAAAGATAATCTGTAAAATATTTTTTACATGAAATATGAAATTCTAAACTTATTTAAAATTTTAAACTGTCTTGTAAAGTTTTATTTGTTTTTTTAGATAGTTTCAAAGAGATTTTTATAATTTTTTGATGTCATGTTAAATAAAAAAAAAGAAATATAATATCTAATAAGAAACTTATTTCATTTGAATCGCATTAGTTTGAAAATTATGGTTCATTCAAAATCCAAAGTACAACTAAGATGTTTTTCAAATGAAAAGTGAAGTCGATAAAGTAGTCGGTCTCGTCCTATGTTGATACAAGTTAGGATGCATACAAGGACTTATCGGCTATCATCCATCCTACTAATCCCGCAAATGTCACGTGATACTTTGTCGAAGACGCAGCCGATTTGGTGGTCTTCATCATCTAAGTATTGGACTAACATTCCTATCTACTTCCCCGTGATCTTCCCACTGGCCGTAGCCGGCGCCGGTATTAACTAGCATGCTAGGGACCTTTGAGAGTTGTGAAGTGGTGATGTTTGGTTCCTACTTTACATCTGAAGCAATTCTACAAGGTCCTGGTCAATAACAATGCATTGCATTTTTTGACAGCTGTCCACACAATTTTGTTGTTCGATTTGGTATCTTCAGCAAATGTTATGCTAGATAGGTATGATGCTAATTTTTTCGAAAAATTTAGAATTTAATTTAAAAATATTTTTTAAATTTATTTTTTTTAAATTTAAAAATATGTAAAAAAAGAGAAAAATAAAATATGTTTTTAAGTGATACTTTGACTGTACATAATAAGTCGATGCTTAACAACAATTCCATCTGGGTTTGATTTCAGAGATCCATGTTAAGATCATGTTCATTTTCCACCCACAGCAACCGAAAGCGTGATCCACCTGAGCGAGCCGGGCGAAATCCGCAAGGAGTACGAGAACGAGCTGCAGCGGTACCGCAAGGAGCTGATCGAGGAAAAGAAGAAGGAGCTGGCCGCGTCCGAGAAGTACATCATCAATCTGTACAAGCAGGAGGGCATCATCGATCTGGTCGACAGCAGTGACCATCTGTCGATATCCTCCTCGACGAGCACCCCGGAACCGCCGGACCAGGACAAAGTCAAGGCCAAAGACGACAAGGCCAACAAGGGGGGTGCCGATGTCCACCAAGTCGTCGACGACGACGATGACGAGGAGGCGGGCCCGTCGGGTTCGTTCCCGATTCGGAATGGGACCACCAGCAATGCCACGGCGGCCGCCGCCGCCGCCACTGCGGGAACTAGCAGCAATCAGAAACCTGCGGCGATTGCCGCCAATCCGGTCGCCAGCCGTCCCGGCACGTCCAAGTCGGGCAGGTAAGAGATACAACTTGTTTTTGGGGGGAATTCGACAAGGATTGATTTAATTTTCGATTTCAGCATCATTTCCATTTCCTCCACATCGACCGCTTCCGGAGCGTCTTCCTCGTGCATTTCGTCCGCGTCCAGCCGGTACAGTTTGAGCAAGGTTGACAAGGCGGGACAGAAAGGGGCGACGTCCCTCGGCAAGCAGCCGGCAGGAGGAGCGGTGAAGAAAGTCTTCACGATGGCCGAGGTGAACAAGAGCGAGCTGTGCGTCAAGCCGACCAAGATTCACCGGCGAACCTCTAGTCAGGCCGCCGGCCCAGGTGGGGATGACGACGATGACGTGGACGACGGGGACAGTCTGCGGTCGGAGCTGAACCACTTCAAGCCGATCCTGGCGACGACGCCCAAGAGCTGGTGAGATGGGATTGGGGCAAGTCCAGGGTGGCCACTCAATTCGGAAAATCGGGAAAGTCGGGAATTTGTGTTTTTTTTTTTGTCAAAAAATTGGGAATCCCAAGCATACTGGTTTGACAATTATTTTCTAACTCTTGACTAATTTTGCAATATTTTGTACAATATTCAAATTATATTCACTCAATTCTTCTTCGGTAACTTACTTTAAATTTCAGGTTCCTTTCACTATTTCAATCTATTTGAAAATTAAAAGGCTATTTAAGACATAAAAAATCCTAAGAAATAGCATTTGACACAGATTTTCATGGTATTTTTTATGAATCAAATTATTTTTGTTAACTTTTATGTTTATAAAACAAAAGGTAACATCTAACTTAAAACAAGTAATTAAAAAACTAATAAAAAATAGAGCTAATTTTAATAATTCTGGAGCAACATTTGAAAAGGGCGCCTAAGCATTTTGACAACCTGAACTATTTTGCAAATTCCGAGCCAACAGGTTACTATTTGACAAAACCCGCAGTGTTAAAAGGTAGCTGGGAAGGCCAGCTATTGTTTAACAACTCGAGTTTTGTGAAAAAGTTACGTGTCGGCTCGGAATTCGCAAAATGGTTCCTGTATTTAAAAATGCTTATCCGCCCTTTTCTTGTGTTGCTCCAAAATTATGACCAGCTTAAAGTTATGATTTTGTTTAATGTTGTCAAATTGATTGAATATTTGAAAAAAGATTCCAACTTGAGTTTGGCATTGGTTCTTTCCGTGGTAAATATTTTAAATTGTTTAACTGAATTCATTCAGTCATTTCAAATAGTTTGCAAAGTTTTGAATGCGTGTTTCGGAGATTTTTGGATGTATACTCTGGTTGGTGAGAGAAAACATAAACAAAATTCAAAATTCAGAAATTCAGAAATCTAACAAGAAGCAAAAACTAACAAAATTTAAAAATTCAGAAATTAATAATTCAAAAAAACACAATTAAAAAACAATCAAAACTCAAAAAATCTGAAATTCTTAGATTTCAAAATTATGTTTTTCAATTTGATAGATTTCTATCTGTTTTAATTAGTTGAAGTTTAATTTCGTCTCATTTTGATTTTTTGTTTTTTCGTTTTTTTTTTATATTGCTTCAATTTTTGTTTTTTCAATTTATTCATTTTTATTTATTTTTTTAATAAAAAAACAAAAAATGAAGATTTAAAAAAAACGAAAAAAAAAAACAAAATTAAAAAGGAGACAAAATTTAAAATAAATCTTCAACAGATTAAAACAGATAGAAAGCCTATCAATTTGAAAAACATAATTTTGAAATGCAAGAATTTCATAATTTTTATTTTTTTGAATTTTGGTTGTATTTTTAATTGTATTTTTTTTTAATTATTATTATTTTTTTTTTTGAATTTTTAAATTCCAAATTTTTATTTTTTTTGAATTTTTGAATTTTGTTAATTTTTGCTCTTACCAACCAGACATTTTTTTGATTTTTTTATTTTTTTATTTTTTTTTATTTTTTTTAAGTCTGTAAATTTTTTTAATTGTTTAGAATTTTGGAAACCTTTGATTTTTTTTTAATCTTGTATTTTTTTAAGTAACTCCTTTAATTTTTTTTTTTTAATTTTTTTTTTAATTTTCAATTTTCTTTATTTTTTTATTTTTTTAATTTTTATTAATTTTTTTAAACTTTTTTTATGTTTAATTTTTATTTTTTTTAAACCATTCAAATTTTTGTAAATTTTTCAATTTTTTCAAGTTTGCCACTGCGACAGGTTCCGCGGTGAAGTTTGACGTGGGTGCAAATTTGATTTGCTTCGATGTTTGCCACCAGCGCTGGAGATGCACTTAAGCCCTTTCAGATGCATTCTGAATTTTAAAATTTTATTGAAGTTTGCCTTAGTTACACTGCCCATGTTCGCATAAATGTCCCATATGCAAAAACAGCAAGCTGAGAAAAACGCATAACAAGTTTGTCCCACACATAAGGCTACGTGTTAAGTTTTCGCAAAAAAACTGGATTTCCTCCTGATTTCTAGAACAAAGTACTGGATGTTATATGCTTTTCTGAAAGAGCTCGCGATTTTGAACCAAACTGCATCAATAACTCAAAATCGATGAAAATGCATATGGGACATTTATGCGATCAGGGGCAGTACAGCCTTTTTAAGATTTTTGACGTTTCCTTTTTATTCTTTTAGCATTGTGTCTCAATTTGCCCCACTCCCCTTTAACCTAGAGTGCTCATATTTGGCCCAGATACTAGTTAATTATGTCCAAACAACCTCTAAAACTTGATGGCAGATTGGTGAAGTCTATGACAACTAGACAAATCGAAATTGATTAAAAAAAATCAATATCAAAATTTACAAAATTAAAAAGTGAACTTGGCTATTTAAAAAAAATTTAAACGAATTCCTAGATATTTTGCTTTGAAGGAAGGCGTTCTTTTATTAAAAATTAAATAAAATTAGGAATAAAATTTTAAACTTAGTTATCTTTAACTTTTTGCCATTTCCAGCTGAAACGAAGTATCAAAAACTATATGTTTTGCCAATTTTAAAAATAAACATTGATGTTATAAGTATTGTTAAGCTTTCGGTTACTTTGCACAGATTAATTGACAGACTATGAAAGACAATAGCTTATAGGATAGGAATAAAAATAATAAGTGCTTCCATTTTTGAATTTCTTTTTTTGAATTTGTTGTTAAATTTATGTTTTTACGAGAATTATCAATAGTTTGAATTTTTAAAATCCATTTAGATTTGTTTATCGATGGTTGATATTGACTTCTCTTTATTAAAAGATGTTTGTTGGAAATCATTCTTTAGATAAGAAATGCCTTTTATTTGAGTTTCTGGAATAGTTGGGAAATAGTCGGGAATTTGAAAATGGGATTTGAGTGGTCACCCTGGTTTTAGGGTATTGAGTTGGTTGATAATTGTTTTTTTTTTAATTTTTAGCTTCTCACCCAAGGCCATCGTGCGGGTTCCGTCGGTGCGACCGGAGGCGGGCACACTCCCGACGTCGTCATCCAAGGCCAACAACGCTGCCGGACCGAGCAGTCCCACCAAGAGCCCGTTCAAGCCGATCGATCCGACGACACCTCGCCGGTCGGCCTTTTCCGTGGTGAACA
The DNA here is from genome assembly GCF_016801865.2 of Culex pipiens pallens. Lineage (NCBI taxonomy): Eukaryota > Metazoa > Arthropoda > Insecta > Diptera > Culicidae > Culex > Culex pipiens. The sequence continues at coordinate 170,322,247 of NC_068939.1, forward strand.
TGCACCTGTTTACACCGCTGACGACCACCGTGGTTGGCCCGTCGAAAAAGCAACCGGAAGCGGTTGCTTCCTCCGCCAAGAAGAGTGGTTCCTCGCCGCCCAAGAAGCGGTCGAGCGCCAAAAAAGGCAGCAGCTCGAAGAAAAAGTCGAAAAGCACCCCCGCGTTGTCCGGCAACCGCAAACGAAAGCTCAAGTTCTCGCCCACCTCGACCAAAGTGGCCAAGGTGAAAAGTAGTCCGATGAAGCCGGTGGCGGAAGATGCCGCGCCTCGCGTCACCCGACGAAGCGTCAACAAGGAGGCGAACCGCCTCAAGGAACTGATCGTCAACGATCAGCAACGGCGCGAAGCCATGATCGAGCAGGAGCGTCGGGACTTTGAGTTCGCCCAGAAGCTGCAGAAGAAGTTCAACCGCACGCGGGGAGCCACCGGCGTGACCATGGCCCCGGAGGTGATCGCCAAGGAGCTGCTGAAGCAGGCCCAAGCGTCACTCCCCCCTCCCCGAAGGCACAGCATTTCCTACTCGCTCCGGCGAAGACCCTCTGTGATGGAGATTCCAGCGGCACCGGAAGTGGTCGAACCCAGTACCAGTTTTGCCGTACCGGAACCTCCAACGACCTCGCGAAAACGGAAGACGATGGCAGTGCCACCGTCCCTCCCACCTCCTCCTCCTCCGCTCCAGCCAACCAACAGGAAAAAACCAACGAAGGCCGCCACGGCGGCCCGGGTGCCGATCAAGGTCGAACCGGAAGTCGCGCCACCACCCAAGATACTGCGACGTTCAACCCGGAACCGCAACTAGACGCGGTGAATGTGGCGGGCGCACAAACTTAGAGGCCGGCGGCGGGTGTAAATTCAGTGCTCTCTCACCATCAAAAGTAGCGAGCGAGAGAGTTGAAGCTGATGTTAATGTGATCTTGAACCAAACGGAAACACGCGGCGCGCGCCGCAACCGGATGTAAGTAGTACTTGTTTGTGTGTGACTGTGTATTTGTAAGTGTGTGAGAGAGATGGCAGCAAGTCGCGCGCGCGCGTCCGCGCTCCGTTTGGTCTAACTTATCTTTAAAGTTCTGCAATTCATTTCCATTTCCGTTTTTGTTTCGTGCATTACCGGTGTGGTACCCCAGTGGGGGAACCTCTTCTCTTTACTTTGGACCAACAAATGTTACGTTTAGTCATTTATTCCTTACTTTTAAACTGTTTAAACCAAGCGAATTTGGTTGAGTTTGACCTCCCCCATCCCAAATTTCATCCCAAATTCGAAGACAACGCGTGTCGTATCAACCACCTAAAAGAAGAAAAAAAAACAAACTAATTTCCCCTGGAAGGGGAAAGCACACAAAAGAGGAAAAAAAACTTCTTAGTCTGTACATAGATGTTTTTAAAAAACAAATCATGTTTCTTTGCTCGAGCGCGCGTGATAGTAGATAACCGAGAACGAAGAAAGCAGAGCCAATAGTTGTAAACGCGAACCCCCCCTAAATAACCCAAAACCAATAAAAACAAAGCAAACCTTCTCCCGAGAGCGAGTGTGAGATCAAAGTAATCCGTAGAAAGCATTCCCAATTGTAGTAGCAAAACCGTGGAAAAAAAAACAACCCCCTTTCTCGAAACAATAGTAGGCGATCAAAATTGGAAATATCGTAAAAGTTCACATTTTCCGATCGGCAACTACAGCTTGAAGTGTTTCAGTACAGTATTTAAAAAAATCGTTCACACACTATCAGTCAGGTTTTTGTTTGATGTCGACTCGACAAGCAAAAATCTCGAAATTTCTTACCGGGTTTAACTTTATGCGACACTGCAACCTAATGCACAGTCAAAATATTACTTTCTAAATTAAAAAAAATCACTTCTTAATTTGACCTTGTCTAATAAATGGAGTACTAACTTATAAATGTCAAACTACCGAAGTTTTTTTTATTAATATAGTTTTCAATTTCAAATTCGAGTGCTCGAAGGCAATTATCTAAAAAAACTCGAATTTGAAATTGAAAACGTCAAATAGTGCCCAGGGCATTTGTGGAAATACAATGTCCCTTCCAAGAGAGATCCCCACGTTTCTTCCCCTGCCTGTAGACTCAGAACTGTATTATTGTTTGAACATTCATGCTCAAACTCACTTCAGTTCAACGAATTATCATTGCGGTGAACTTTACGCAGTTGGCCTGGCCGTTTAGCAAAGAAGGATGTTGGAAGTATTCGCCCCGACATCCTCCAGAAGGCTTCCGACAGGATGGCAGCGCTAAGGTTAAGGATGTACCTTCGGTATATTTTTGAAAAATAAAATACAAATACAAATTATTACCTAATCTCCCAAGCTCGAGAAAAAGGGGTATTTTCAGGGAAATTTAATTCAGATCAGAAATAGAAAATTCACATGTTTGCTACCTGCCATTTTATATGTATTTATGAAAACTTCTCTTTTCAAAAGTTCTTTACATGGAAAAACTAATTTATAACAACTGGTGCAAGCTCAAATTACAGTTTTTTGTTTTGTTACAAGAGTGTATCTTTTTTTTTTAATATTTAAATGCGTTTTGAGCATAGTTTTCAAATTATGTATTGGGGACCATCCATAAACCACGTGCACACTTTTTTGAAATTTCAGTGATCATAAATGCCATTTTTGCTAACATTTATTTTCCTCGTTCTTTTCTTTAGCTCAAAACACATATTACAGTCCATTTTTTCATACATTCGAAAGAAGTAACACAAAATTTTGAAAATACTCAAAATTTTCTCAAAACTACGTAGTTTCGAAAAAAAAACTTAAATCATACATTTCGATAGTAATTATATTTTTGTGAATTACTCAAAATATTCAAAAACTACGTATTTTCGAAAAAATACTAAAAATTTCAGTTTCTAATACAATGTGGGTATTCAATCCTCGGGATTTTTTCATACATTTCGGTTAGTAGTTATATTTTTTGTGAAATACTCTGAATTTTCACAAAACCACGTCTTTCTGAAAAAAATACTAAAATTTTGTTTTTTTTTTTCAAAATTAGTATAAAATGATTGGGAATTTAGATTCTTTTTTCAAAATACTCAAAATTTTCACAGAACTACCACTTTAAAAAAAATCAGTTTTACTATATAATCCATTTTTTATGGAAAAAAACGGAAATTTTTAGTATTTTTTTAAATAAGTAGTTTTGTGAAGATTTCAAATGTTTTCAAAAATGTGTGTTATTACTTTTGGAATGTATGAAAAAATCCCGAGCATTTGGTACCCATATTATAAAAAACTTGAATCTTTAGTAGTTTTTCGAAAATACGTAGTTTTGTGAATAAAAGCACTATTTTCAAAAAAAATTGTTATAGCTATTGAAATGTATTGAAAAATCCCGATCATTTGATACCCATATTTTCAAAACCTGAGATTTCGAGTATTATTTTCGAGAATACGTAGTTTTGTGAAAATTTTGAGTATTTTCACAAATATGTGTTATTACTTTCGAATTGTATGAGAAAATCTTGATCATTTGATACCCATATTGTAAACAGTTTTGAATATTTTTTCGAAAAACATTGCAAAATACAGGAAAAATACCAGGAGGATGCTTAAGGCAGCCATCTTGGGGGTTGAGATTAATATTACGCGCAAACTGCGCACAGTAAAAACTAATATATTTTTTTATTTATATTAATTTTTTTCATGTCAAAATAGTTAATGTTTCATGTGATAAAAGTACAACTTTAAATGAAGTTATCGGCCAGATGTGTTCTTAAGGATCCCAACTTTAGTAGTTTATTTTGCACACAAGAAAAAATCACCCCAAAAACAACAAATACGTATACTTTTAAAACACTATAATTTGTCGAAGTTTGGATGATTTTTCATAGGATAATAGCCAATGTCTCCCATATTGCCAAAATCCCATACGCTTTGTGCTTCAATTAAGCACAGGGCCGTGCTTAACCGAGGTAGCTGAACGAATCATAACCGGGGCAGTGCAAAACCGGGGCATGACTGTAGTTGATTCTCATTAACGATGCACATCAACTAGAGCTTTTGCACCAAGATTTTTGTTACAGATAGTTTTTTATTCATCCCCTAAAGTACTGTCTACTATACGATTTACAATATAATTTTCCTATTTTCAACAATCATATTATTGCAGGATTGGGTCCGTAAGTTTTCAATTTTGGAATAAAAAGACAACAACTTCTTTGGTTGCTGTGCACCCTTAAATAAAAAATATATATATTTTATCACCGCTATTTTGCCAGCCATCTTGGATTTAAAAATTCAGAAGCGTAGTTAAGGGGTCATACTTTATTTTTTTCCGTGATTCGGTTATCCGAAATGATTTTTTTCTGAGGCCTTCGGATAATTGATTCTGGACTGTAATAAATTTCAAAAATTAAAACAAAAATTGTATTTTGGGAAATTGATTTTTTTCTGAATTGTCCTTATCAATTTCTACAAGTTTACCGTAGACATCAAATCAAATCGATAAAAAAAATCCTTCAAAAGATACAGATTTTCGAATACAGAGCGGTTTCGTTGATTCGATTATCGCTACTTGGAATGTTCGCTAATTCAAACGTTTTTTTTTTAATTTTATTTATCTATTCAGATTTAGTTTTTCATATACATCAAACGAGAGAATATATTTTTTGAACAATTAGAGCATACGATTCTCAAAAACTAATTATTAATATGGATTTTTTTATTGCTGTACTGGAACATTTCTGAGCGTTTAGAGTGGTATCTCGATCTTAAAAATCCTTATTCGCTTAGAAAAAAAAAAAAACTATGGAAATTATTTCGTTTCTCACCTATCAAAAACAACAAAATTAGCTGAATGTGGCTTCCACCACTTTTAACCCGAAAGAGAACATCCTAGACAACAAACGAAATGAACCGAAAGTCATTTGCTCTCAAACTGCTAAACAGAAATCGAAGAAAAATCACTCGCGCTAGAAAAAATAAAAAATAAAAATGTTAATCGACACACTGGTTGTTACCTTAACATTTTCTCTGTGTAAACGAAAAGAAGAAAAAACAAACAATAAATCAACAAAAAGTACTAAAATAACAGCCAAATAGAGTTGTAGGGCGCTTTCTCTATCATCGTAATCTTTTGATATTCTCTTGAGTTTTCTACCCCCTTTTCAAACTGTGTCCGCGCATCTATCTGGAAAAGAAACAACATTTATTTGTATGACACTCACTTTTCATACAAAACTGGGTGAACCACAACGGGGGAAAAAATAAATATCGCAAAACAGAAAGTCATTGTATTAGAAGGACTGTTGTGAAATTATCTTGTTCTCCGATATCCCCAAACTCAAAGTTAGTGATAAACACACACACACAAAACTGCTGCAGTGATTTATTTTTCTGAAGATAAAAGACGCGTAAGCTATCGTAGTGGCATCTAGTGCACATGGGAAAACACATTGTTACATTGATTGGACAAATCGCAAAACTAAACATGAAACAATCGAAACGCAAAGTTCACTCCGAGCAAGAATCTGTAAATGTTCAATATATTTTTTTGTTTCTTTCTGTTCCTTCCTGTGTCTCGCGCTGTAAGATTTATCAAACGACTATAAAAATTGATGATATTACACACAAACACACGCAAGTTTTTACTATTACTGAAATTGGATGATGAAAAAAACAGACAAAACCAACCAATATTATATATATAAACACGCCAGGAAAAATAAAATTTGATGATGATCGTCAATCGAGTACGTGTGCTGCGCCCTCTTTCGCACGCTCAGAATTTGAAAGAACCGCCCGCCTTCTTCTACTTTTTCATCGTGCCCTGCGTTTTCTTGCTGCTGGCCCCGGGAAAGTCAATCAGAATCACCGACAGACCCGCACTCATCCGGTTGTCAAACGATTTGGCAATGTCGGAATCGGACGAGCGCGTCGACGTCGAGCAGGCCGACATTTTGGACACTGAAAAAAAAACACAAAAAAATAGATTAGAGTGAATGTAAACAAGGGCGTCTATGTGGTTCTTACTCGGTTTGGACGACGCCGTGTCGCCGCGTCCGCTCAGGTCCGAGCCGGGTGAGTTTTCGCTGCGCCACGAGATCTGGCTCTTGGTGCGACGAATCACCGGCAGCCGGAGTCCCTTGTCGTAAAAGTACTTGCTAACCGTCGGGTTTAGGTCCGGGGCAAAGTCGACCAGATCGGCGATCTGATGCATCGCCATGCTGTTGCGCTCCTCGAGTTCTTTCAGGTTCAGATCCTTCTGGAACGTGAGCAGCAGTTCTTCGTCGTTGGTTTTGGCTTTGGCGGCTTTGATCGCTAGGCGAAGTTCTCGCTCGGCGCGTTGGATTTTCGTCTTTTGGTCGAGCAGTTCCTTCTGGATCTTGAGCAGAATGTCGTTGCTATCGAGGCGAGTCTTTTGCGCTGCTTCCAATCCTTTGTCACTTTCCTCCCGCTCTTCGTTCAGGTTGTGCAGGTTTTCAGTGTTGAAAGCCAAATCCGTACGAACACTCTTCAGAGCGGTCACCGCCTTACAGTAATCGTTCTGGATTTGATTCAACTGCTGAATGTCCGGATTGTCTTCGTCTACCTTCTGGAACCCGCGCTTGTAGCTCTCGTTGGAAAAGTTCATCACCTTCAACGTGTTCTCCAGCGCCTTCAAATCTTCCTCCGCTTTGAGGATCTTTACGTTCAGTTCGCTGCCCTCCCGAAGCAATATGTACTTCTCCTGAGCGTTCTGAATTTTGATCTGCGTTGCCGTCACAATCGTCCCGTCGTCGTTCTTGCCCAACAGGTCCAGCGACAGATCGTAGCGGTTCTTCAGCTGCTCAATCTTCAGCGCCCTCTCGCTTATGTCCGCCTTCAGCGTCGCTCGCTCGTCTTGCAGGTATTTCTTCTTCAACAGTAGCATGTCCTTCTGCGAGTTGATATCAATCAACCGTTCCGTAATGGCCGTCTCCAGCTCCATCCGGTGCCGCTCCAACGTGTACATCTTGTCGTTCTGCTTATCCACACGCGACTCCATCTGCTTGATCCGCATCTTCAGCAAGCTCCTCTCGACCAACCGTTCCTGATTCTCAGTAGTGCACTGTCGCAGCTTCTTCTCGCCACCCTCCACAATCAGTGTCTTCTCCTTCAGCTTACCAACCATCCGCTCAATCTCCGCGTAATCTTGCTGATAAATCGAGTTCAAATTGCGGAAATCAATCTGAACCTTGGCAATCTGCGCCTGTAGCAGCGAGTAGTTCTGCTTCCTCGCCAGATAGATCGCTTCCGCTTGAACCAGCTTCGCGTGCGCACGATTCGCTCCTTCCTGCTTGTTCTCCCCTCTCATGTTTGCAATCCGTTCCTCCAGCTTCTCAATGTTGTAATCCACGTTGTACGAAATCTCCGTCTGGCGGATAATCTCCCGCTCCTGAATCTTCATCGCCGCCTTAATCTTCCCGATGCCAGACTCCGTCGAAAGAACCTCAATTCGCAGCAGCTTCTCCTCGTCCTTCATCGCCACAAGCTGCGACTGAGCACGGTACAGCGCCGTCGACAGCCGAGCCGTCTCATCGCTCAGCACCTTCATCTGACGCTCTTCCTGCTCAACAATCTCGTTCAGCTGCCGCAAACGCTCCTGCGCGCACAACGTCTTGCTCCTAAAATTTTCAAACTTTTCCCTCAACTCCTCCAGCTGACTCAGATTCGTATGAATCTGCCGTTCCTTCTCCGCCTCCTCCATCAACGCCTGGCGGTTCTTGTTACGCATGCTCGTCAGCTTATTCGACACATTCTGAACCGCCTTCCGCGTTATCTGATACTCATTGGTCTTCAGCTGCACGTTATCCGTCAACGCATTCAAACGATTCCGCAACTTAGAAACCTCCACATTCAACTCAGCAATCCCCAACTCAATCTCCCTATTGTTCCTCTGCTGCTCCTCCAGAAACTCATCCTGCGCCTTCAAATCCTCGCTCAGCAAATCGCTAAACTCCCTCGCACGCTCAATTTCACCCTCAACCTCCTTGATGTCCTCCTCCCTCTGGTTCATGTGCTTGACCGCTTCCTTCCACGTCAGCACCAGATGCCTCCGCTCCGTGTGCGCCTGTCTGTACAGCTGCGACGTGCGCTCCAGCACCTGCTCCAGCGAACGGTACTCTTCGGCCAGCGCCACCAGCGTGGTGCGACGCTTCGACACCTTGTCCTCGAGTATCTTGCGCTTTGCCTCCAGCGATTCGGCCTTGCCGGCGTCCAGCTTGCAGTACTTTTCGATCAGCTTGTTCGTCTCCTCGCCGTTTCCCATGACCTGTTTCCACTCGACCAGGGCCGCTTTGGCCCACTTGATGCGTTCCGTGAAGCGCTCCATGTTCGAGGCTAGCTTTTTCATGTCCTCTGTGGAAGGAAAATGGTCATTTTTTTGTGTAGAATTATTTTGGAAAATTTAATTTTTAATTTTTAGCTCAATTTTGTTTATAGGACCTAATAAAAAAAAAGTCTAGATATGTACAACGGCAAAAAAAATATGATTAAAAACCATTTCTGATCACTTTTTTTTTTATTTTAAGGTCGTAGAAGGTGTCCTTCACTTTTGGGGCAATGACTGTCAATGCATGATGGTTTTGGAATCAGGGTCCAGAAATAGTAAATTGAAATGAAAAAATAATCACGATATGTAAAATGCTTCTACAAACAACACAAAGAATACCATTTTTTGATTGATACATTCTGAATCAAGATTTGAATGTTTTTCTAAAACAAACATGGCCGCCAAATGGCCAATCTGGAATGATGCCTTCCGGAGCCTTAATGCAAAAAAAAATTGACAAGACAACTTTTATGTAGTTTTTTTTTCTTCTAATAGTCTATTGTGTTTTAAATAGGACCTTTAAAAAAACTCTAGTTTCATTGAAATGAGCTGTCAAGTAGGACATTTTCTGTCAAGAAGGACAGCGAAGTTAATTTTTTTTAATTGATTATATAAAATTATACAAAAATCCATTTTAAATTCTTTGCAGTCGGTCGGACAAAGGCTCATTGTACTCAAAAAAATAAGCTTTATCGTTGTGAACAATAATATCACAATTTAAGTTTTATTTTAGGATCCAATTGTATCAAATTTTCATGTAGTCAATCCATCGTTAAAATTAAAACAATATTATTTCTTTTCTAGATTAAATTTTCAAAACAACCTATCCCTCATGGGTTTCCTTTTGAAAATTTAATCGAGTTTTCTAAACAATTGTGCTGAAAAGTTCAGGGTTGTTACGGAAAAGTCGAAAAAAAATCCGCGCCAAATCTGCGCCAACCTAAAACTCATTCCGAGCCATAGAAAAAAAATCAATCTCGTTTTATGTTTGAAGGCTCCAAAGGAATGATAACAAAAAAATCCTTTTTAAAAAATACTTCAATAGACGATCAAGGAAAGGGTCATGAATGATAAAAAAATTCTTTTGCAAACCGGAGGGACTTTAAAACAATAATTTTGGCCAATGTAAAATAGAAATTAAAATATTTAAAAATCTAATAATCTAAAAATCTAATAAAACAACAAAAATATAAGCTCAAAAATAAACCAAAATCTATTTTTTATGATTAAATTTTAAATTTTGAAAGTCTAAAAATTCAAAATCCATGAATTTACACAGTTTGTATACCAAAACCCTCATTTCTGATATTAAAACTATTTTCTTCTCAAAATTTCAAAATCTCTAAGCTAAAATATGACTTAAATATTGTGGCATTTAAGACTTTAAAAATTTAAGAATTTAACAATGTAACAATTTAGGAATTTAACATTGTAACAATTGAAAAATTTAAAAATTTAACAATTTAACGATTTAACAATTTAACAATTTAACAATTTAACAATTTAACAATTTAACAATTTAACAATTTAACAATTTAACAATTTAACAATTTAACAATTTAACAATTTAACAATTTAACAATTTAACAATTTAACAATTTAACAATTTAACAATTTAAAAATTTAACAATTTAATAATTTAACAATTTAACAATTTAACGATTTAACAATTTAGCAATTAAACAATTTAACAATTTAGCAATTTAACAATTTAACAATTTAACAATTTAACAATTGAACAATTTAACAATTTAGCAATTTAAAAATTTAAGAATTTGAAAAGAATTTAAGAATTTTAGAATTTTAGAATTTTAGAATTTTAGAATTTTAGAATTTTAGAATTTTAGAATTTTAGAATTTTAGAATTTTAGAATTTTAGAATTTTAGAATTTTAGAATTTTAGAATTTTAGAATTTTAGAATTTTAGAATTTTAGAATTTTAGAATTTTAGAATTTTAGAATTTTAGAATTTTAGAATTTTAGAATTTTAGAATTTTAGAATTTTAGAATTTTAGAATTTTAGAATTTTAGAATTTTAGAATTTTAGAATTTTAGAATTTTAGAATTTTAGAATTTTAGAATTTTAGAATTTTAGAATTTTAGAATTTTAGAATTTTAGAATTTTAGAATTTCAGAATTTCAGAATTTCAGAATTTCAGAATATAGGAATTTAAGAATTAAAGAATTTAAGAATTTAAGAATTTAAGAATTTAAGAATTTAAGAATTTAAGAATTTAAGAATTTAAGAATTTAAGAATTTAAGAATTTAAGAATTTAAGAATTTAAGAATTTAAGAATTTAAGAATTTAAGAATTTAAGAATTTAAGAATTTAAGAATTTAAGAATTTAAGAATTTAAGAATTTAAGAATTTAAGAATTTAAGAATTTAAGAATTTAAGAATTTAAGAATTTAAGAATTTAAGAATTTAAGAATTTAAGAATTTAAGAATTTAGGAATTTAAGAATTTAAGAATTTAAGAATTTAAGAATTTAAGAATTTAAGAATTTAAGGATTTAAGAATTTAAGAATTTAAGAATTTAAGAATTTAAGAATTTAAGAATTTAAGAATTTAAGAATTTAAGAATTTAAGAATTTAAGAATTTAAGAATTTAAGAATTTAAGAATTTAAGAATTTAAGAATTTAAGAATTTAAGAATTTAAGAATTTAAGAATTTAAGAATTTAAGAATTTAAGAATTTAAGAATTTAAGAATTTAAGAATTTAAGAATTTAAGAATTTAAGAATTTAAGAATTTAAGAATTTAAGAATTTAAGAATTTAAGAATTTAAGAATTTAAGAATTTAAGAATTTAAGAATTTAAGAATTTAAGAATTTAAGAATTTAAGAATTTAAGAATTTAAGAATTTAAGAATTTAAGAATTTAAGAATTTAAGAATTTAAGAATTTAAGAATTTAAGAATTTAAGAATTTAAGAATTTAAGAATTTAAGAATTTAGGAATTTAAGAATTTGGGAATTTAAGAATTTAAGAATTTAAAAATCTAAGAATTTAAAAATTTAACAATTTCAAAATTTAGGAATTTAAGAATTTTTTGAATTTAAGATTGTATGAATTTAAGAATTCTATAAGATTTGAGAATATTTTTTTGTTTTCTGAATTGTTTAGAGCTTTTAGTTTTCACTTCAAATTTTCACTTTTAAAATTTTGATATTTTAGAATTTTTTTTTCCTAAATATTAAATATTCCAAATTTTGAAGTTTTGAGTTTCAGATATTTAAAATTTTGAATTTAGAAATTTTTGGTTTTTTAAATTACAATGTTAGAAATTTAGATTTTTTTTTGAATTTGAATTTTTATTTTTTTAATTAAAACTATTTAATTAAAAAAAGTTTCAAATTTTCTGAAGTTAAATATCACATCTGAAAAAAACGTTGCATTAAAATTTCGAATAGTAAAAATAGATGGTAAAATAATAAAATCATTCAGGGTGACATTTTGTAACAATCCCACCCAACCAGGTGCCCCCAAATTCGCTTACTCTGCGCCCGCTGGTCGTGCTGCTCCAGGTCCCCGCGCTCGTACTGCACCTCCCGCCCCATCTTCCGCATCCTCCCTCCCTCATTCTCGGTCAGCTTCAGCCGCCCGTGCTCGGCATCGATCTGGCTCTTGTCCTCCGCCAGCAGCTTCAGGTTCTGGTCGAACTCCAGCTGGGCACTCTTCAGGTGCACCTGCAGGTTCCCGAACCGCGTATCGCTGGCCTGTACCCGGCCCGCCACGCTGCCCTTCCGTTCCGCCAGCTTGTTCACGTACTCGAGCAGCTTCCGGTTGGCTTCGTTGGCGATCGGGATGAAGCCACCGTCCGCGCCCCATCCCATCTCCTCCATCACCCGGATCACGTACGGTTGGGCCATCCTGTGGGGGGTCACACTTCCGGGTTTCACGACACGGTTGGATTTTAGGATTTTCTGTGCGGTGTAGGTTGAAAATTTGGACAAGGTTGTTAACTGGATAAACAAACCCAAGTAGGCAAGGTTGTTGCCTAGGAGTCATCGCGTGAAGACGCGCGCGCGCGCGGTCACGACCACGTGTTGCTTTGATGGTAGCTGCGCTGCACTGCACGGTTGGCTGGAACGAAACGGAACGGTCGATTGCGGGTTGTGGCTGTGGCATGAGGTGACTATTTTTAGGCCAGGTTCGAGCGAGCGTCTCTCATGTTTTTGTGGCAACGCACCGAACGTGGAACGTCAACAGAGAGAACCTGCGCAAACGGATTGACTTGGGTGTGGGAAAAGTGGCCATCGTTGGCGCATCCTCAGCTCAGCGGAGAGAGTGAGAATCGACGACGACGACGGGGACAGTATTCGTAACACATTCGTCAGACGGAAGGGATGTGAAAATTTTCGCGTGCGCTCGATCGAGATCGATAAATTTGTCCCAATTTGGACGTTTTTTGGACATTGAACCTGGTGGAAAGTGGTCGAAATCGGAAGTGCTACGATGTGTACCAAGAACCTGTCGTGTCCGCTGTGCTGCAGGTCCAATTTTCCCAACATTGACGCCTTACGTATCAGCTTGCTGAAGGTAACCTCGCGGCCATTAAAATGTCCAATTTGTGTGGACGAAGTTTTGGGGCTAGACAAGCTGACGATTCACCTCTTCGGGCATTCGATCCTGGGCCCAGAAGACGGGAAGCCACCGCCCCCTCCGGTGGAGAAGAAGAAACCGCCCACGACCACGAGTCAGCTGAAGAGCGTTCGAAAGTCGCGATCGACCCCGAAGACACAGCCCATTGAACCGAGCAGATGTGGCATATGTGGTGACGAATTTCGCGACCAGAGTCTGCTGCAGATGCATCAATCCGTTTTTCATGAAATTCCTATTCGACCATTGGAGGAGAAACCACCGCTGACGTTCCAGTGTACGATGTGCCCAAAGGTGTTCAAAATGAAAGGTTCGCTCAAGATCCACATGCGGGTTGTCCATCTGGGTTGCCCGAAGAAAGCGGCAACTGTCACGACCAACGGAAGTAGTGCTGTCCCACCTTCCGATCCACCACCAGCCTATCCGTCCACTGACGTAGTTCACTGTAACATCCCAAAGACTCCGCCTCCACTTGCGGCGGTACAGCCAACACTAGCTCCACCCCCTCCGCTACAACCAGTACCGCAACTTCCGCAACAAATTCACCACCAACCACCAGCCCAGACCGTCACCATCTCGACCAGCCCGATGAGTCAGCCGCAGATCATCAAGATCATAGACCCGAGACAGCTGGCCGAGTTCATCTACGTAACAAATCAGCAACAACAGTTGCAACAACAACAACACCAACAGGTTGTCGAACGAGCCATCATCAACGCGACCCCACCAAGTAGTGTTCCGCCCTCGCCAAAGGATCTGACCACCACCAGCAACAGTTCGGCCCCTTCGCCGTCCCAGCCGACGCCGCAGCTCAATTCACCCCAAGCGACCACCCCGCAGGGTGGTGGGGCTGACCCGAACAAGCAGTGGGAGTGCGACGTCTGCAAGAAAAGCTTCACCACCAAGTACTTCCTGAAGAAGCACAAGCGGCTGCACACGGGTGAGTTTGGGAGTTTCCCGATATCGTTGAAAGTTTTTAGCCGAAGCAAGCCCCTCGTTGTTATCGCTTTGACAGGTGCCCGTGCTGTCGCTTGGCAATCAATCAGAAGAATCAAAAACAATCAAAGCAAGCGGGAGCACGGACGCCGCTGTACAGGTCAGCTGCGAAAAGACACCGAATATTTTAATTAATGTGAAATTGTGAACTATCATTGTAATTAGTTTTGTAGCGAGTGGAAAAAACGTGTTTACTTTGACTACTCCCTACACGGAACTTGTGCCCGGTTCGACGTCCTCCGCGTCTCATTAGAAAGGGTTTAGCCAAGGTGTCAAACTTCTTGACAGTAATGAAAATTGACAGTTTGACAGAATTGGCCACAACCTGGAGCTACCGGTGCACTGAGGGATGTTCGGTCGGTGTTTTTCTTAGACGATATCGGGGAACAACTTACAATTTTGTCGAGTAGGCGTTACCAATCATGATTTCTTTGCAGGAGAAATGCCATATTCGTGCAAAATCTGCTTCAAATCGTTCACGTTTCAACAATCGTACCACAAGCATCTACTGTATCACAGCGATGATAAACCGCACGTCTGTTCGCAGTGTGGGCGAGCCTTCAAGGAGCTTTCCACGCTGCACAACCACGAGCGGATTCACAGCGGAGAAAAGCCGTTTTCCTGCGAAACGTGCGGTGAGTTTTAGGACTAATTAAAAATTGTAGTAAGATAATGTAATATTCTTTTGATTCAACACAGGGAAATGCTTCCGACAGCGTGTTTCATACCTGGTGCATCGTCGTATCCACACCAATACTCAACCGTACAAGTGTACCGCTTGCGAGAAGAGCTTCCGTTACAAGGTATTGACCAATTTGCTGGCAATCACAATCAGACATACTCAGTAAAGACTCTTCCCGCCCTTCAAGGTATCCCAGCGAACTCACAAATGCCCCGCCCAGCCGCCCGGAACCGTAATCCGCCAAACGGGTGACCTGCTACAGAAACTGCTCCAGTCCTCGGCCATCCTGCCGACGCTACAAGAACAACAACCCTCGACCGCCTCACCACCGCCAGCCCCACCCTCCTCCGTGGAGACCGAGCAGACCCCGGACGAGGAAGACGACGCGACCAGATCCGACGACTACATCAACCGAACGCTGGACGAACTGCTGAAGGAGTCGTACGACAAGATGGGCATTTCCGGCGACCAGAGCCAGCTGTACGCAGCGATGGACGGGGGATCCGGCGGGTCTTCGACGTCCGGTGTTGGTGAATCGAGCGTGCTCGTGCCACGGATCGAGAATCTCTGCCTTATGTCGCCCGGCCCGCGGGGCGATTTGATGAGCTTTGACGGGGAGTCGATGGAGGTGATCGATTCGTACAAGCTGGACTTGCTGTACAATTGAAGTTATGGACTAAGTTAGTCAGTGTTAGCATGCGATCGTGAAGTTTTTTTTTCCGTTTGTAAATTTGTAAACTCGATGGTGTAGTAAGTAGAAATTGTAATTGGACGTTGAATTCATTTCAAAACATTTTGAATGTTAACTGTTCATTAAAAGCAAACAATAATTTAGTTCTTTTCATGTCCATGAACATTAGCAAAACTACTATAAGTATAAATGAAGTTTAATAAATTGATTTTATGACTTTTGACAAAACATCTTAAAATTGAAGGGAATCGTGTGAATACTGACGTGAGCAGAAAAGACTCTTTGTTTACACTTTGACTTTGGCCCCTTTACATTGTTTTGTTTGAAGTTATTGTTTTATAAAAGTTGCAAAATGCAGACATTGTGTCTATGGTGAGATTGGTCCATACAAATTTGCAGAAAACGTGCCTTTCATGTCATTAGGACACAAAACTTTTATAAAAATCTACCAAAGCATCTAACGTCATGATTCGAATTCCCGGACGCTTCGAAACCCGGACACTTCATCTTATTTCATGAA
Organism: Culex pipiens pallens; assembly: GCF_016801865.2. Classification (NCBI taxonomy): domain Eukaryota; kingdom Metazoa; phylum Arthropoda; class Insecta; order Diptera; family Culicidae; genus Culex; species Culex pipiens. The sequence continues at coordinate 170,338,049 of NC_068939.1, forward strand.
TTATTTGGATATAAGTTCGCATTATAAATGTCAAAACTGTGTTATTTGATGAATTCCAACATTAACTTTCATTTAAAGTTTGTTTGAACGCTGTAACAAACGCCAAAACATTTAAATACAATCTATATATATAAAAAATTTCGACGGTTTTGTTCGAACGCGAATCAGTTCAATACGGAGCGTCGGATCGAGGTGCTTTTTGTTGCGTTGGGTTCGTATAAGCCCAAGGAAGGTTCTTACGCTAACTAATTGACACTTTGGCCACTCTGGAACCGATTCCGGTGCATCGGCAAATTGTATGGAGAAAGTTACGTAAAATCATATTTTGATCACAGGAGGCTGAATAAGCAAAAAAACATAAAACGTCAACAAACGAAAAAAAGGCAGAACGAAGTTTGTCGGGTAAGGCTTGTAAAATTATAAGTTTACCAAAAATGCGAAACATTTCACATGAAATATTTCATAGGCGTCCAAAGCACCGGGAAGGCAAAGCAGAAATTTATGGTTTCGATTTCCTTAAATTCTAGCAAATTTTTATATAAACTATCGATTGTTTTAATGTTAACAGCTTATTTGAGACCTAAAGAATGCCATTCTCTAACATTTCAGTCCAAATTTGTGCGATTCATAAGTAAAATCGAGTGTCCGGAATTCGAAGCAAAAGTGTCCGGATTTCGAATCAGCTTTTAACAGTGTCCGGGATTCGAAGCACAACAAGTCATTTCAATTTAAAAATTCTGATGAAAAATTGTTAGAAAAGACATAATTTTCATGCATTTTCTTGAAAATGACTATTTATACTACGTCCTGATGATTTTTCTACATTTCCAACTTATTACATGATTTTTTGCCAGCTATAACAAAAATGATATGCTACTAAGTGTCCGGATTTCGAATCATGACGTTACCACATTGATCATACAAAAAACTGTGGTAGAAAAGTATTCACCGCAATCAATTTTTGACAGTTCGAAGCCAACGATTTTTTTAAAGGTAGATCAAAATCGGTTTAACAACACAGCTCATAAGGTTACATTACTTAAGTAAATTGTCATTTGAGTTAAAGGGATGCACTCTTGTTTACAAAAGTTATGTGCCCTTTTGAAATGTTAGGCTCCAAATCTAATGACTCAATCTCACCCCTTAACCTGCTAACATTAAAAAATATATTACCAAACAAGGATTAATTGATAACGAGCTCGAATTGATTGACAACAAACCTGGAATTTGGAATTTATAGATTTTTAGGTATTTTTATTTTTGAACTATACAATTTTAAAATGTTTAATCATAACAAAAAAATAGCTCAAGCACACCGTGCATCGTTTTCTCGCCGCACGCACACAAACAATAGAAGGAATCCGTGAACGTACCCCATCGCCATCAGCTGATCGTTCAGCTGAGAACGGACCACGCGCGAAGGGTGGGTGTCGTCCCCAAATGACGCCCCAACGGCACCTCAAACCAATTGAGGCACGGAAAGCATTTTTCGCAGTAATTTTCATTAAAATCGCAATTAAAGCTCCAAATTAGGTTTGTTCAATTTTTCGATACGGTTTCATCGGCAGAGATCTGTCCGAGGGTGCCTGATATGATTGTATGAGTACCAGCGCGGTTCAATCCGTGGGGTTCGCCGTCGTCATCGTCGCGAGTTGAGAATCTGCTGCCGTCTAGAGCTGCTTCTCTCTTTCTGTTTGGTGTCTACATGGGTGGACAGACATTTTGAAAAACTTGCTCGGTGAAAATTTCTTTCATAAAGTGATGAAAAACTTTACCTTTTGGGACAAAATTTGTCTCAATCGTTCCAGAGGGCGGTGTGCTAAAGGAAAACAGTGAATTGAAGACAATTTTGTGCGAAATAGTTGGGAAAAAGTGCAGCGACCGATAGACTAGCCCAATATTGATTTTCCATTTTCTCTCGATGGCTTAATTTATGGGCAAACTTGGTCGATGTCTCGCATATGGTGCTGGTGAAATTACTTGCAATGAGTCAATATCTGGCAAGAATGAACCAACTCTTTGTAGTTTAAACCGAGTCATCGCGGGTAAATCCTTAAAACGCAATATAGTGGAACGAATTCTACTGGAAGCAGAATCGTTGTAGGTTGATAAGAAAATTGACATTTTTTTTTGTTATCTCGGTTGTTCGACCACTAAAGTCTCACACTCTCTCTCATTCTGTGTGTTTTTCCTTGTTCCCTCTCGTCTCATTAAATTGTGTTTATATGGTGTAGAGTGATTGGTGAAGAGCCAGTTTCGGCTATATATGCACTTTGGTGTAGATGTGAAGTACATTTTATAAAGCAGCTCTGTTGCTTGCAAGAAGAAAAGCTAAACTTAAGGTGGTATTGGTGTGTGCGAACAGATTTACGTAGAAACAAGACGGTGATGAATCAAAAACAGCTGTGTGTGCAAAGTGTATGGAAAAAAGTGTCGTACAGGGAGAGATTTGCAGTGTAAGACTGAATATTGGAGCCCTGCATCATCGAATGACAGGTAAAGTATCCTGTATCGCTTTAATCAGACTTTGTCCGTAACAAGCATCCTACACAGACAAAGCTTGATAACAAATTTACTTTTTCGGAAGGATGCCTCAAGTGTGTTATTTGCAAACCTATTAAGCTTGACTCGTTGTGATAAGTCTCATGAGTCGCAGTAAATCATGATCACGAAACCATCTGAGTCAGCTAAAATCGACAATTTGGCACCCTGTGTATGTGATCGATAATATCTTGTTAGAACAATGCAACAAAAAAACATTGATTTAATCGATCTTCCTTCGGATTAAAGGTCACTCAAATGTTAGCGTTTATCTCTAATCAAGCAATCAATATTTTTCATCAATTTGCTCCAATCACTGTACAAACTTAGCATAAATATAGCTTTAATTTACTTTAAAATTTTGTAATTATTTTTTAAACCAAAGTTAACAAAATTTAAAGCTGTTCATTTTGTTGTGCTCATGGACGATGCTCTTTAACGCACTCTAAAAAAAGTTAAGACATGTGTCAAAATTGTATGAAGAAACGGTGAGTTTAACTGCAAGATAGATTTAAAATTGAATTTGTTGTTTGGTAGTACAGTCCAGCCTCGATTATCCGAAGGTTTGTATAAGGGTTCGGATAATCAAATCATGATTCTTTTTCGTATTTTATTATTTTCTTACTATGTCATCAAATTCGAATTCTGACATCCAATTCCAAATCCAAATGCATTTTCTCAATATTTCATCACCGCCAATTCGGCCACCATCTTGGATTTAAAAACTCTTAATCACTTTAGAGTAGTTTAAGTGCCATACTAAAGCTGCTTAAGGCTCTGAAAGGCATCATTCTCGATCGGCCATTTGGCGGCCATCTTTATTTAAAAAAAAAACATTCAAATCAACATTCTTCGTTCAACAGTGAAAGACTCCATCTACGATCTTAAAATCGACAATCAAAAATAAGTCCACGATAAAAAAAATCGTGATTCGACTATCCAAAGTGATTTTGTACCAAATCCTTCGTACAATCGAGTCTGAACTGTATCATTTTGTACAGTACTCAGATATAATTTGAGAAATGATTCCAAATTCAAAATCATTTTGAACCAAGTTTTGAACCCATTTGATGTTGTCTTGATTTTTTTTTTAATTGTAGGGCTTCTAAATGTATACTTTTTGAGTTGTTACGCCAAACTTCCCAATTATTCTGTTTAATGATAGCAAGCAATCTGTCGGGTTCATAAATTTATTTTAGTTAGAACTATTATTGCGGAAACACACACACCACAACTCGATTTTTAATCGCAGTTTCAAGGAAAATAAAGTATAAACTATCGATGTTCTTTTTGAACACGATAAATAGGTCGATTGAAGATTCTCTGCCGAGTTCAGCAATTAATTTCAACTGAGCAAATTAAATTTTAAATAAAAAAAAATAGCCAATTTTTGTTTTTTTGCATAAAATTTAGTTTTTTTTCCTAAAATCACTTTTTTTTCAAAAATCATATCTCGGCGGCAGATTTTTTGACCATACTCCTCTATGGCTCAAAAATTGCGGATTTTTGTCCCTTAAAGCATATAAAAAAAAACTCGAAAATCAAAAAATACGTATCTGTTTCGAAGGTTATTTTAGAACTTTTTTCCTTCCCCTGCTCAATTCGTTCTCCCGTGTACCATTAAACTCTAACACCGTTTCAATTAGGTCAGCTGTTGAAAGGTACCCCATATCTCAGCTTAGGCTAATTACTGCACTGATGTTTTTGCCAAAATAATCCAATAAATGAAATGAATTGAAAAATACGTATTTTGGGAAATTGAGTTTTTGTTAAAAAAAATAATGAAAAAATCGGCAAATTTTTTTCCGCATACCTTTTTTTCTCAATAGTCCTCAACAATACCTACAACTTTTACACACAAGATCCTCTGTAATTACTCTAAGCTTTAAGTAAAATGTAATTACAAAAACCGACTCGGTCCTAACCAGGTCCCAGCACCGAAAAGGAAAAACGAAGTTAACTTTATAGCTGTCGGCCACCATTGCTAGTACCAACCACTAGTGTCTTCCTTTTTATCTACAAGGTCTTCGCCGCCCTAGGCTCCTAAGTGTATGAATGTATGGCACGGAGCGACGGGGCCGAATACCCATATTTACACAAAGAATTTTAAAGTGCCCGCCGCGGGATTCGAACCTTCGACCTCTGGATTGTGAGTCCAGTGCGCGGTCCGATTGATCCACATAGGCACCGAAAAGGACTTAATAAAAATAATTTTATCAAAAAAAATACTTACAACTTTGCCGAAGACACCAAATTGATCAGAAAATTCACCAAAAGTTACAAATGCTTGAATATTTACGTACCATTTTTGTATGGACAGCGGCCAAACCAATGACACAAATTAGCTTTGGTCATAGAAAAGGTCTCCACAAAGTTTGAACCTAATAAAAAAATAAAAATAAAATTGCTCTAAAGGTAATTTATATATTTTAAACCTGGTGTAAATTTTGTTCAAGAATTGCATTTGCATTAGTCAAAATTGTCAAAATAGTCAAAAACTGCCCAAATAAGTCCAACGTAGTCCAACGTCATGCCACTTTTGTGAGAAATTCGAGTTCTGTGAACGAACCCCTTCTCTCAAACTCATCTCAACGCTCGCAGCGCCACCATCGTGCACACGGAAACTGCCGAAAGCGCATCCCGCAAGCAAGCAAAAGCAACAACAAAACCAAACAGAAGGAAAACATCACACAAACACCAGCAGCGCACGTGTCGGCAGAGTTGGCAAAATAGTAAAAATCTTGTTTTCTGGTAACTTTTTCCAGAATATTTTTAAAATATGAAAAAGAAATATTTCTAGAGTTTTTTTTGATTAGGTCCTATAAACATATGAAAGACAATAGTTTATTGGTCCTTTTCAAAAAAAACTCTGGATTTTTAACTCACTAAGGTGGGCAACTTGTCAACATCAGTTTGACAGCTGGTTTTGACGGTTGATTGCTTTTGAATTGGAATGTGTTCGAATTATTAGACATTCAAAGCATTAAAAAAATACTTTAAAAAAAGTTTGAATCTGAAGTTTTTTTTTTAAATGGTCCAATGAATCAAATTTTCAGTTTTTGCTTTTTGGGTGTTTATTAATACCCCTGACTCAAGGCGGTTTCAAAAACACCCAAAAAGCAAAAACTGGAAATTTGGTTTATTGGACCTTTTCAAAAAAAACTCCAGAAATTTGCTTATTGGACTTTATCAATAAAAAGCCCACAAAGGCACTTTTCCCAAACGCTTAGAAAATCAAAAACATTTCTGACAACACTGCCGCGCTTCGCCACAAACACAAACAACATTCGTCTGTGAACGTGTTCGTCTCGTCGTCGTCGTCGTCGCCTCTCGTCAGTCGGTTCCGAGCGGTCGAGCGAGTGCGAGTTTCGAGTGTTGCGACATTTACGTTTCTTTCTTTGTTCCGTGCGGAGGTTCGTGTGTCAATCCCAGCAGGCCCAAAGAGCTATCATCATCAGCCAGCACTGGCAGAGAAGAGAAGCAGCCGTTTCTAAATCGATAAACTTTTCTTTCGGGGCCCCCGGTTATTCCGGGTGTGTGGCGCCGCCGCGTTCCGGTGGGGATCGAACCCGTAAGTACCCTTGCATTTGGCCGTGCCGGAATCGGCTTCCGGTGGTGGCCACGGGGGCAATCTTATGTAAGGCAGAGCCGAGCGAGAAAAAAAAAGTAGTCGACGGAAAAAACGGCAAATAATGGCCGAAATCGAGGAGGAAAAAAGTTTTCGAACCGGAAATTTACGACGGAATTGACCGCGGTTGGTTCCGTGGGAAGCACCCGGGATCGGTTCCGCACTCGAGACCGCTTGTAAGAGACTCCTATGTCGGGAAATTGACGACAGAAACCGCGACGAAAAAAGGTGCTCAGCCCCAGTGCGGAGGAAAAAGTATGGCCATTTTGTGTGAGCTCGACTCGAATCGAGTTGGCTGGTTGGTTGGCTCTATCGCCGTCATCACAGCAGCAGCAGAAGCAAATGGGGAGCGCTAGTGCTACGTATTATACGATTTTTTTAT